>NC_068375.1:10162326-10167326 GCF_023724105.1 Carassius gibelio | reverse complement strand
GCCGCTTCCCTGGCCCTGGCCCTGTCCCTGGCCCTGTCCCTGACCGCTACCCTGGCCCGGTCCATGTCCCTGACAACTCATCTGACCTCTTCCCTGACCACGTGGTTCACTGCATGCAAAGCCACCGGTGGTTGGGCAACACTTCTGTGTGGCAGGACACTGGCCATCATGGAAACAGCTTTCAGCACACAGTGGAATCATCTCTGGTAGGGGACACTGACCCGGCTTCACTGCGTGGACACAGACGGTCAGCTTTAGATGTTGGACATAGTCAGCCACTTCAACATACAGCACGACACACTCAAAGCATGAACAGCAAGCTACTATTATTCCTCTTTTGTGAAGTCATCCTGTGCATTAAACTACCCTAAGTGATGAATTTAAAACCTACTTCAGACGAGAACCATGCAAAATTTCTGCTTCAAACCAACATTGAATTCAATGTGTTACTTATGTGTTTTGTTTTAAGACCCTTAGCAGCCATTAACTGAAACTCACTGAAAACAGGCAGCACACAAACAGGCCCACAGTCAAATCGACAGCATTTGTGTCCTCCAGGGCAGTCTTCATCAGAAGAACATCCTCGACGGGCCGGCACGAACGTCAGCGTCGCCGGACAAAAACCATCCACTAGAGGATTGAAAAGGATCATTTTCAGAGGCCAGAGAGTGTGGCTTAAGCATTTGTGAATCAGGGCTTTAAATACAGATTCTACATGTCTGTTCAGATCAAGACTTTTAAAACCTACACATTCCTAAACTGTTAATTACTCTCAAAGACTGAGCCACTTGTTTCTGCTTTTCTTCAGGTTGTGTAATGAAGTCAACAGATCTTGTCACCTGTGTTTCGTCTTTGAATAGCATGAGTTATGCTCAAGTATCCAAAAAGATACCACAAAGCAGCAATCAATGAGAAATCCACTCGAGCGGTCATCCTCCCGACCTGTGATCTCACAACAAACTCTGCTGGAAAAGGCCCCTGAATTTGTGCATCAGAAGAAGCACACAAAGCTAAACCAACACGTGTTGCTGCAGTAGCAACCTCTGTGTAAAATGGGTTTTTTAAATATCCAAGGAGAACAATTCCAACGTTGATCAATCTCACCTGCCTGTAGCTTTCCAGTAGTCTGGAAGGCCTTAATTAGCTTGTTCAGGTGTGTTTGATTGGGGTTGGATGAGCTGAATGCTGCATTCAAGCCATGTCATAATAATTAAGGTAGCCTAATTACGAGAGGATTACAGGTGGTACAGCAGTCATGTTGTGATACCGTAAAAATATCAACACATATATTAATAAGTTCACGGTGTTAATACTTACTCCAAATTCTCTAAACGGGGACAGATGTTAAAAGCAGCTGTAACTGTTATGAATATGATGTTAGTTCTTTAACCTCTTAGCCTGCACCTCGCCCTCGATCTCAAAGCCTCTCAACTCGCACGTGTCAGTGTTTATGAATAGTACAAACTATGTATCATTATAAAGATCTAAGCCTCAAGCATCGACGACAGATCGCTGTTTTTCAATGGAAAGCTTATAAAGACTGTATTTGCTACATTTGTGTAAGCAGTACACATACAAACATGAGCAATGGAAACGCTGTACATACCAGATCCGTCGTAATAACGAGTCATAAACACATCCACAGCTGTAAATCCCGGTTTAGTTAGAAAGGTAAGGGTCCATTGAACGACATCTCATGAAGCACGTTTAGTCCAACGAAGCAATAACGTTGTAATATGGATCATAATTCCTATGTTTACGTTTCAGTTCTTCAGCGACAGAACTGTTTGTGTCCATTATGGAATTACTCACGTGTCGGAAACTGCATCTTGTTAGTAAAAACACGGCATGGTTTTTCAGCGTACAGTGTCACAAACAGAATGAGACAATCCACCGGAAAAAAGAATGAATGAAAAATAGGCAAAAGATAGTTTATTTGAATTTGGCGCTCCCTAGTGACGCGCTCTGACGCACCTGTCAGCTGATGGAGGCGGAACTTATAGCGATCACCTTTTTCTATGTTTGTTTCATTTTTCAACAGTTTTTATATATGTGAGAGTGTGTTTTATGTTGAATGTGAATGTATCTGAATGATTACCATCTGTTTGAGTGCAAATCAGCCCAAATCAGCTCGCTATTACTGTATAATCACGGCTATCAAAGTGAACGCGTCTATATGAATAGAGGGAGTGGATTATTTACTTTGGCACATTTGTGTTATTACCATCTGTATAAGTGGCCATCAGCACATCAGCACTTATTTGCATCGTGATTCATTGTTAATGCTGCATTTCTAGCAATCTCAGGATGTTCTGTAATTGGCAAAGTTAAATCTTTTTTTTCTTATTATTCTTATTTTTCTTACTCAAATTATTCTTATTGTATTTTTCTAGTGCTCAAATAAATCATTTATATGACGTCTAAGTTTCTGTCTAGCGTTTTATAAATGAAAAAAAAACATGCAGTGGTATGTTTACTGACTAAATAGTTTGTAGAAGCCTTCAATACTATTGGGAAATATATATTTTCTTATATTTGGGGGGTGGGGGTGTAGACATAGTCTCAGAAAAATATTAGCAGGAGTCTCATTTTTGATGATATTTTATTCAGATTTGAAATAGAAACTCATGAGACATGTGGCTTTCAACCCATTACTTTTCTAGATTGCTCCAGGACTCATTTCATGTATTTTTATATCAAATAAAAAAATATTTAAGTGTGGTAAAAAAAATTCAAGGCACTTCAGTGTCTATAACTTTTGAGCATTATCAAATCTGGTTGATAAAAAGTAAAGCCCAAAGGGTCTTCTTTCTAAAGACACCAAAATTATGTTTGTAACACACAGAAGTAGGAAACTGTTACAATTATAAATTTGGTAGAGCACTTTCAGCTGTGAGTCCCATAATGGGGGGTGCTGGCTAACAGGTCAAATGTAAATAAGTTTCACTCCTTCCAGAGTACACACACACACAAACGCTCTCTCAGTCAGATGTGTTTTATTGAGTTGTTTATCTTTACTAAACCTGTGTGAGGCACTGATGTGTTTGTAGCACCACCTAACGACCACTAAACATTGACCCGCAGCACAGGACTGATTAACTTGTAATCCATAACCAGATAACTGAAAAGAAGAACGAACTGCAATATTTCATAAAAGTAAATGGTCTGAATAGCAAAGACCCTAATGTTTCATGTGATGTTTAAATTATACTGAAAACATTACAGTGTTATGAAAATACTTGCTGTTTTGTTAAAGGTCTCGTTAGGATTGTTGCATTACACCGTTTTGACCAGTAGGTGGAACCCGCGTGACGCAAATCAAACTAATCAAAATGGTGGATATTTTTTTGTTGTTGACCGTCTGCCACAGGATCATATATTTCTCAGTGCAATTCGCTAACAGAAGTCCATTATTCATTCCAATCGTAGTTTTGCAGAAGTAAAAAGAAAAATCCCCTTTAACATCTCTTCAACACAACATCTACAGCAAGCCTCTGTGTGCTTCATGTTGGACTCTTCAGATGAAAAAGGCATTTAGGTTTCTTTCAGTGTTTGAGTCGTCTTGCGGTTTCTGAATGCCATTTACATACAAACAGCTTATTTGTGTATAGTTTTAAATGAAACTTTTAATTTTTACCGTTAGCAGTGGTGGACGAAGTACACAAATCAAGTACTTGAGTAAAAGTACAGATGCGTATAGTAAAATATTACTCCAGTAAAAGTAAAAGTACTCCTTTTTCAATTTTACTCAAGTGAAAGTACAAAAGTACTCAATTTTTTATGTACTTAAGTAAAAAAGTACTGAAACATAGATGTTTGCAATTTTATATAGGCTACTTAATTTAATTTTAAATTAGAACATATATTTTTTAATAATCCTACTGCTCAAAATATCTAGGATTTTTTCCCAAATAACCACTATATGGAGTCAAGATATATTTTTGTTGTTGATATGGACTGCGCTGAGAGTAATGTTCACTGTGAAGCTTACACTGTGATGTCCCTGAGAGAAAACAGAGATGACCATCTGATTTTCAACAGTAAGAAAAAAGTATTTTAAAGTTTGTTGTTTTACAGAACATCACAGTTATGACATGATAATAAGGCCTGAAGTTAGGAAGAACATTTTAAGGAAAATATAATTATATTTTCATAATGATTTTTTCCTTCTCAAATCTTGTCTGGGGTGTAAAAACACCCCTGGCCAAACGGGGTGCATCTCTTCCCCTCTTTGATAATTACTGTAGTTACCATGTTCTGAACAACACATCCTTTCTTTTCTCCCTATATATATATATATATATATATATATATATAGGTTGTTGAATAAAAATATTTGGACATTATTTATAAAAATTACCTCAAGTTAGCACCAGCAAGCTTGTTAGCTAGATAGTTAGCATCAGCTAACAATATTTACTTATTTTCAGTACGTTTATGAATAAACATTCATGTCTGTCTACTCATCTAGTTAATCCAAACAATATAACATTACTGTTGATAAACAATATAAAAACAGACGTCACATAGGACATGGTAGCATTTTAATAAAACTGTTAATATTACGGCAGCTAGGATTTTGAACATGCACGAGTTATTGCATTTAATCTGTGTTAGTTTAAGGTTTTTTTTTTTTTTCCTAAAACAGAGACGCTGATTGATGTGTCTGCATCGTATGCACTCGAGCATTTCAGTGGGCTTAAACAGATCACTTTTTACAGCGGATTTAGTTCCCAAACAACTGACAATTTTGACCTAAATATGATTTTCAGTTACAATAATTAATCCTAAATTTCAACATTAATAACTTACTTTTAGCAACATCAGACGCACACGCGCTCACAAGATCTCCCGGTTCTTACTTCTGGAGACTCGCACTAAATGGTTCATTTGAATCAGTGAGTGGTCGACTCCCGAACAGCTGCAATCCATAGACAGTAGGCTGCAATCGGATCATTCTAATTCATAAACGAATCGTTTGGTGCGAGCCGATTTAAAAG
>NC_068375.1:10154826-10159826 GCF_023724105.1 Carassius gibelio | reverse complement strand
CTGACCCTGGCCGCTTCCCTGGCCTTGTCCCTGACCCTGGCCGCTTCCCTGGCCTTGTCCCTGACCCTGGCCGCTTCCCTGGCCTTGTCCCTGACCCTGGCCGCTTCCCTGGCCTTGTCCCTGACCCTGGCCGCTTCCCTGGCCTTGTCCCTGACCCTGGCCGCTTCCCTGGCCTTGTCCCTGGCCTTGTCCCTGACCCTGGCCCTGTCCCTGACCGCTTCCCTGGCCCTGTCCCTGACCCTGGCCGCTTCCCTGGCCTTGTCCCTGACCCTGGCCGCTTCCCTGGCCTTGTCCCTGACCCTGGCCGCTTCCCTGGCCTTGTCCCTGACCCTGGTCGCTTCCCTGGCCTTGTCCCTGACCCTGACCCTGGCCGCTTCCCTGGCCTTGTCCCTGACCCTGACCCTGGCCGCTTCCCTGGCCCTGGCCCTGTCCCTGGCCCTGTCCCTGACCGCTACCCTGGCCCATGTCCCTGACAACTCATCTGACCTCTTCCCTGACCACGTGGTTCACTGCATGCAAAGCCACCGGTGGTTGGGCAACACTTCTGTGTGGCAGGACACTGGCCATCATGGAAACAGCTTTCAGCACACAGTGGAATCATCTCTGGTAGGGGACACTGACCCGGCTTCACTGCGTGGACACAGACGGTCAGCTTTAGATGTTGGACATAGTCAGCCACTTCAACATACAGCACGACACACTCAAAGCATGAACAGCAAGCTACTATTATTCCTCTTTTGTGAAGTCATCCTGTGCATTAAACTACCCTAAGTGATGAATTTAAAACCTACTTCAGACGAGAACCATGCAAAATTTCTGCTTCAAACCAACATTGAATTCAATGTGTTACTTATGTGTTTTGTTTTAAGACCCTTAGCAGCCATTAACTGAAACTCACTGAAAACAGGCAGCACACAAACAGGCCCACAGTCAAATCGACAGCATTTGTGTCCTCCAGGGCAGTCTTCATCAGAAGAACATCCTCGACGGGCCGGCACGAACGTCAGCGTCGCCGGACAAAAACCATCCACTAGAGGATTGAAAAGGATCATTTTCAGAGGCCAGAGAGTGTGGCTTAAGCATTTGTGAATCAGGGCTTTAAATACAGATTCTACATGTCTGTTCAGATCAAGACTTTTAAAACCTACACATTCCTAAACTGTTAATTACTCTCAAAGACTGAGCCACTTGTTTCTGCTTTTCTTCAGGTTGTGTAATGAAGTCAACAGATCTTGTCACCTGTGTTTCGTCTTTGAATAGCATGAGTTATGCTCAAGTATCCAAAAAGATACCACAAAGCAGCAATCAATGAGAAATCCACTCGAGCGGTCATCCTCCCGACCTGTGATCTCACAACAAACTCTGCTGGAAAAGGCCCCTGAATTTGTGCATCAGAAGAAGCACACAAAGCTAAACCAACACGTGTTGCTGCAGTAGCAACCTCTGTGTAAAATGGGTTTTTTAAATATCCAAGGAGAACAATTCCAACGTTGATCAATCTCACCTGCCTGTAGCTTTCCAGTAGTCTGGAAGGCCTTAATTAGCTTGTTCAGGTGTGTTTGATTGGGGTTGGATGAGCTGAATGCTGCATTCAAGCCATGTCATAATAATTAAGGTAGCCTAATTACGAGAGGATTACAGGTGGTACAGCAGTCATGTTGTGATACCGTAAAAATATCAACACATATATTAATAAGTTCACGGTGTTAATACTTACTCCAAATTCTCTAAACGGGGACAGATGTTAAAAGCAGCTGTAACTGTTATGAATATGATGTTAGTTCTTTAACCTCTTAGCCTGCACCTCGCCCTCGATCTCAAAGCCTCTCAACTCACACGTGTCAGTGTTTATGAATAGTACAAACTATGTATCATTATAAAGATCTAAGCCTCAAGCATCGACGACAGATCGCTGTTTTTCAATGGAAAGCTTATAAAGACTGTATTTGCTACATTTGTGTAAGCAGTACACATACAAACATGAGCAATGGAAACGCTGTACATACCAGATCCGTCGTAATAACGAGTCATAAACACATCCACAGCTGTAAATCCCGGTTTAGTTAGAAAGGTAAGGGTCCATTGAACGACATCTCATGAAGCACGTTTAGTCCAACGAAGCAATAACGTTGTAATATGGATCATAATTCCTATGTTTACGTTTCAGTTCTTCAGCGACAGAACTGTTTGTGTCCATTATGGAATTACTCACGTGTCGGAAACTGCATCTTGTTAGTAAAAACACGGCATGGTTTTTCAGCGTACAGTGTCACAAACAGAATGAGACAATCCACCGGAAAAAAGAATGAATGAAAAATAGGCAAAAGATAGTTTATTTGAATTTGGCGCTCCCTAGTGACGCGCTCTGACGCACCTGTCAGCTGATGGAGGCGGAACTTATAGCGATCACCTTTTTCTATGTTTGTTTCATTTTTCAACAGTTTTTATATATGTGAGAGTGTGTTTTATGTTGAATGTGAATGTATCTGAATGATTACCATCTGTTTGAGTGCAAATCAGCCCAAATCAGCTCGCTATTACTGTATGATCACGGCTATCAAAGTGAACGCGTCTATATGAATAGAGGGAGTGGATTATTTACTTTGGCACATTTGTGTTATTACCATCTGTATAAGTGGCCATCAGCACATCAGCACTTATTTGCATCGTGATTCATTGTTAATGCTGCATTTCTAGCAATCTCAGGATGTTCTGTAATTGGCAAAGTTAAATCTTTTTTTTCTTATTATTCTTATTTTTCTTACTCAAATTATTCTTATTGTATTTTTCTAGTGCTCAAATAAATCATTTATATGACGTCTAAGTTTCTGTCTAGCGTTTTATAAATGAAAAAAAAACATGCAGTGGTATGTTTACTGACTAAATAGTTTGTAGAAGCCTTCAATACTATTGGGAAATATATATTTTCTTATATTTGGGGGGTGGGGGTGGGGGTGGGGGTGTAGACATAGTCTCAGAAAAATATTAGCAGGAGTCTCATTTTTGATGATATTTTATTCAGATTTGAAATAGAAACTCATGAGACATGTGGCTTTCAACCCATTACTTTTCTAGATTGCTCCAGGACTCATTTCATGTATTTTTATATCAAATAAAAAAATATTTAAGTGTGGTAAAAAAAATTCAAGGCACTTCAGTGTCTATAACTTTTGAGCATTATCAAATCTGGTTGATAAAAAGTAAAGCCCAAAGGGTCTTCTTTCTAAAGACACCAAAATTATGTTTGTAACACACAGAAGTAGGAAACTGTTACAATTATAAATTTGGTAGAGCACTTTCAGCTGTGAGTCCCATAATGGGGGGTGCTGGCTAACAGGTCAAATGTAAATAAGTTTCACTCCTTCCAGAGTACACACACACACAAACGCTCTCTCAGTCAGATGTGTTTTATTGAGTTGTTTATCTTTACTAAACCTGTGTGAGGCACTGATGTGTTTGTAGCACCACCTAACGACCACTAAACATTGACCCGCAGCACAGGACTGATTAACTTGTAATCCATAACCAGATAACTGAAAAGAAGAACGAACTGCAATATTTCATAAAAGTAAATGGTCTGAATAGCAAAGACCCTAATGTTTCATGTGATGTTTAAATTATACTGAAAACATTACAGTGTTATGAAAATACTTGCTGTTTTGTTAAAGGTCTCGTTAGGATTGTTGCATTACACCGTTTTGACCAGTAGGTGGAACCCGCGTGACGCAAATCAAACTAATCAAAATGGTGGATATTTTTTTGTTGTTGACCGTCTGCCACAGGATCATATATTTCTCAGTGCAATTCGCTAACAGAAGTCCATTATTCATTCCAATCGTAGTTTTGCAGAAGTAAAAAGAAAAATCCCCTTTAACATCTCTTCAACACAACATCTACAGCAAGCCTCTGTGTGCTTCATGTTGGACTCTTCAGATGAAAAAGGCATTTAGGTTTCTTTCAGTGTTTGAGTCGTCTTGCGGTTTCTGAATGCCATTTACATACAAACAGCTTATTTGTGTATAGTTTTAAATGAAACTTTTAATTTTTACCGTTAGCAGTGGTGGACGAAGTACACAAATCAAGTACTTGAGTAAAAGTACAGATGCGTATAGTAAAATATTACTCCAGTAAAAGTAAAAGTACTCCTTTTTCAATTTTACTCAAGTGAAAGTACAAAAGTACTCAATTTTTTATGTACTTAAGTAAAAAAGTACTGAAACATAGATGTTTGCAATTTTATATAGGCTACTTAATTTAATTTTAAATTAGAACATATATTTTTTAATAATCCTACTGCTCAAAATATCTAGGATTTTTTCCCAAATAACCACTATATGGAGTCAAGATATATTTTTGTTGTTGATATGGACTGCGCTGAGAGTAATGTTCACTGTGAAGCTTACACTGTGATGTCCCTGAGAGAAAACAGAGATGACCATCTGATTTTCAACAGTAAGAAAAAAGTATTTTAAAGTTTGTTGTTTTACAGAACATCACAGTTATGACATGATAATAAGGCCTGAAGTTAGGAAGAACATTTTAAGGAAAATATAATTATATTTTCATAATGATTTTTTCCTTCTCAAATCTTGTCTGGGGTGTAAAAACACCCCTGGCCAAACGGGGTGCATCTCTTCCCCTCTTTGATAATTACTGTAGTTACCATGTTCTGAACAACACATCCTTTCTTTTCTCCCTATATATATATATATATATATATATATATATATATATATATATATATATATATATATATATATATATAGGTTGTTGAATAAAAATATTTGGACATTATTTATAAAAATTACCTCAAGTTAGCACCAGCAAGCTTGTTAGCTAGATAGTTAGCATCAGCTAACAATATTTACTTATTTTCAGTACGTTTATGAATAAACATTCATGTCTGTCTACTCATCTAGTTAATCCAAACAATATAACATTACTGTTGATAAACAATATAAAAACAGACGTCACATAGGACATGGTAGCATTTTAATAAA
>NC_068375.1:10054826-10149826 GCF_023724105.1 Carassius gibelio | reverse complement strand
GTAATGAAGTCAACAGATCTTGTCACCTGTGTTTCGTCTTTGAATAGCATGAGTTATGCTCAAGTATCCAAAAAGATACCACAAAGCAGCAATCAATGAGAAATCCACTCGAGCGGTCATCCTCCCGACCTGTGATCTCACAACAAACTCTGCTGGAAAAGGCCCCTGAATTTGTGCATCAGAAGAAGCACACAAAGCTAAACCAACACGTGTTGCTGCAGTAGCAACCTCTGTGTAAAATGGGTTTTTTAAATATCCAAGGAGAACAATTCCAACGTTGATCAATCTCACCTGCCTGTAGCTTTCCAGTAGTCTGGAAGGCCTTAATTAGCTTGTTCAGGTGTGTTTGATTGGGGTTGGATGAGCTGAATGCTGCATTCAAGCCATGTCATAATAATTAAGGTAGCCTAATTACGAGAGGATTACAGGTGGTACAGCAGTCATGTTGTGATACCGTAAAAATATCAACATATATATTAATAAGTTCACGGTGTTAATACTTACTCCAAATTCTCTAAACGGGGACAGATGTTAAAAGCAGCTGTAACTGTTATGAATATGATGTTAGTTCTTTAACCTCTTAGCCTGCACCTCGCCCTCGATCTCAAAGCCTCTCAACTCCCACGTGTCAGTGTTTATGAATAGTACAAACTATGTATCATTATAAAGATCTAAGCCTCAAGCAGCGCCGACAGATCGCTGTTTTTCAATGGAAAGCTTATAAAGACTGTATTTGCTACATTTGTGTAAGCAGTACACATACAAACATGAGCAATGGAAACGCTGTACATACCAGATCCGTCGTAATAACGAGTCATAAACACATCCACAGCTGTAAATCCCGGTTTAGTTAGAAAGGTAAGGGTCCATTGAACGACATCTCATGAAGCACGTTTAGTCCAACGAAGCAATAACGTTGTAATATGGATCATAATTCCTATGTTTACGTTTCAGTTCTTCAGCGACAGAACTGTTTGTGTCCATTATGGAGTTACTCACGTGTCGGAAACTGCATCTTGTTAGTAAAAACACGGCATGGTTTTTCAGCGTACAGTGTCACAAACAGAATGAGACAATCCACCGGAAAAAAGAATGAATGAAAAATAGGCAAAAGATAGTTTATTTGAATTTGGCGCTCCCTAGTGACGCGCTCTGACGCACCTGTCAGCTGATGGAGGTGGAACTTATAGCGATCACCTTTTTTTATGTTTGTTTCATTTTTCAACAGTTTTTATATATGTGAGAGTTTGTTTTATGGTGAATGTGAATGTATCTGAATGATTACCATCTGTTTGAGTGCAAATCAGCCCAAATCAGCTCGCTATTACTGTATGATCATGGCTATCAAAGTGAACGCGTCTATATGAATAGAGAGAGTGGATTATTTACTTTGGCACATTTGTGTTATTACCATCTGTATAAGTGGCCATCAGCACATCAGCACTTATTTGCATCGTGATTCATTGTTAATGCTGCATTTCTAGCAATCTCAGGATGTTCTGTAATTGGCAAAGTTAAATCTTTTTTTTCTTATTATTCTTATTTTTCTTACTCAAATTATTCTTATTGTATTTTTCTAGTGCTCAAATAAATCATTTATATGACGTCTAAGTTTCTGTTTAGCGTTTTATAACTGAAAAAAAAAATATTTGCAGGAGTCTCATTTTTGATGATATTTTATTCAGATTTGAAATAGAAACTCATGAGACATGTGGCTTTCAACCCATTACTTTTCTAGATTGCTCCAGGACTCATTTCATGTATTTTTATATCAAATAAAAAAATATTTAAGTGTGGTAAAAAAAAATTCAAGGCTCTTCAGTGTCTATAACTTTTGAGCATTATCAAATCTGGTTGATAAAAAGTAAAGCCCAAAGGGTCTTCTTTCTAAAGACACCAAAATTATGTTTGTAACACAGAGAAGTAGGAAACTGTTACAATTATAAATTTGGTAGAGCACTTTCAGCTGTGAGTCCCATAATGGGGGGTGCTGGCTAACAGGTCAAATGTAAATAAGTTTCACTCCTTCCAGAGTACACACACACACAAACGCTCTCTCAGTCAGATGTGTTTTATTGAGTTGTTTATCTTTACTAAACCTGTGTGAGGCACTGATGTGTCTGTAGCACAACCTAACGACCATTAAACATTGACCCGCAGCACAGGACTGATTAACTTGTAATCCATAACCAGATAACTGAAAAGAAGAACGAACTGCAATATTTCATAAAAGTAAATGGTCTGAATAGCAAAGACCCTAATGTTTCATGTGATGTTTAAATTATACTGAAAACATTACAGTGTTATGAAAATACTTGCTGTTTTGTTAAAGGTCTCGTTAGGATTGTTGCATTACACCGTTTTGACCAGTAGGTGGAACCCGCGTGACGCAAATCAAACTAATCAAAATGGTGGATATTTTTTTGTTGTTGACCGTCTGCCACAGGATCATATATTTCTCAGTGCAATTCGCTAACAGAAGTCCATTATTCATTCCAATCGTAGTTTTGCAGAAGTAAAAAGAAAAATCCCCTTTAACACCTCTTCAACACAACATCTACAGCAAGCCTCTGTGTGCTTCATGTTGGACTCTTCAGGCCGGTGACACGCTGGCGCGCTGCTGCTGTAGAGGGAGACCGTTGACAGAGCTCTTGTCTTCATTACAACAATACATACTTTTTTTTTACACACCTACACCTACGCCTACTGATAAAGGACACCGTCAAAAGTATTGACGGCGAAATAGATTATGTTTTACAGGTGCAATATTTGAAAATCGTTAATTATTATTATTTTCTTTAATTACATTTATATCTGAATTTATGTCAACCTATAGACTTTCAAATATCAAAATATCAGAAATTCATATGTATTTGTGTACAAAATGACATTTAAACACATTTTCCTATTATATTTTGCCTGGAAAAGCTTCCAACACGCGCCGCGGTAAAAATAGGCGTCGGTTCTATTTCTAGCAAGCAAGCGTTTGCCGCGCGGCTCGAGCCGCGCCTGAGACGCGCGTCTCACGCAGGCGGTCTGTAAGCTCTAACCTGTTAACATGGGAGCCGAATTAAAAACCGACACGCCACGCGGCTGAGACGCTTGCGCCACGCATCCAGTGTGTCACCGGCCTCAGATGAAAAAGGCATTTAGGTTTCTTTCAGTGTTTGAGCCCTCTTGCGGTTTCTGAATGCCATTTACATACAAATAGCTTGCTATTAGTGTATAGTTTTGAATGAAACTTTTAATTTTTACCGTTTGTATATGTGAGACAAGAGTGATTAGAAATTTAAGAATTAAACTTTATTGCATTTAAACAGTTCTGCTCACGTAAAGGTTTCTATTTGGATGAGGGTAAACCTCTATGTAACTACACATTGCTCTGCAGCAAGTTTACAAACTACGCAGGGGCGTAGCCATCTTTTCAGAACTGAGGGGGACAGAAATGAATATATCAACACGGTCTCACTCCCAACTCGTCACATATGGACGCTTGGTCAGGACCCCTTGGCACATTTTAACGCACTGGGTATCCCTTTGGCGTTATTTTTCAACGAGCAGGGCAGTCCAATTGACTTCTATGGAACCCTGAACCCGAGCCTGAGGCGCCGAAATTTGACGTTTTGGGTAAGCACGCGCAGCCCTTTGTTTGCTGTGGATAAAAAAAAAAAAAAAAAAAAAAGTTTGCTGTGGATGGATCTAGACTACAATAAATACGAATAGATAGGAATAGGCTACAATAAATGATCTATGCTGAGGCTGGTTAAATGGTGTCCCCCATATCATCTTTATCTGGCCACACAACCAGGTTTTAATGTTAAGAAATCCCTCGCAGTCTGATATCAAAGCGCCCTCTGAGAAATAGGGGGAGCGTTCGTCGTGCTGTTTAACAGCATTCAGCGGTGAGTTTAACAACGCTCTACTGCAGGTAGAATAGCCTCCAGATGTGAGTTTACCAAAACAACGCTCAACTGCAGGTAAAACACTATTCAGAGATGAGTTTAACAACGCTCTGCGGTGCGTGCAGTAAGCAGTTTAAGCGTTTTCTGCCAGGTCACAGGGTAAGTGACTAATTATAGGTGATGCATGCTGGATAATGTTTATTTTTATTTTTATAGGAGTCTGGTATTGATAAATAAATGCACATATGCTTGTGTTCGATTAATCAATGTCTTGTTTATTTATTTATTTATTAAATATCCTCTAAATTAATAACTCTGACGTCATTGTATGCCGCGATCGTGATCCCGAGGTTCATTGCGTTTTTCCCTTTCCACTCAAGTATAGGTCTCTGCAGGAAAGTAATGGGAGTTACGAGATCAAGGTGTTTTTACACCATGATACCTGATTGGTTGATGTAATAGTGACGTTACGTTAGGTTTAGGGGTGGGGTTGGGTAAGGGGGGTCATTTAGATTGCATGATTCAGAAACACCCAGCAGTTTCAAAACACCCACATGGTGATAAACGCCCACTTTTGCTCTGCAGAGACCTAAGTCTCTTTCCACTCGGTAAGTAGAAATTAATTAATAGAGATCGAGACTATTCTTAAATTTACACAATAAAACTGTAGAATCAGGACAAGTTGTGTTTAGAACTTTTAGACGTCTAAGGCAGCAATTTATTAGGACGGTTAATGATAGAAAACGTATATATATATATATATATATATATATATGTAAATTACTTTTTGCACCACATGTGCAGTAGGCTAGCAAAGTTAGCTAATTAAATTCAAAGTTAATTTTTTTTTCGCATATAATCATGAAGGTGCAATCATGGGGAATACAAGATTTTCAGTACTGATGTGTTTTCAGTTACATATTTTATATAGCTCAAACTATTAAGCCATTTTAGCTAACATTATAAATGGTCAGGCCAGTAATTGTTTAAAATCCACGGATAATTTGATAATAAATGCCTAAATATTATCTATAATAATCAGTAGAAACAAATTCATAACAACAACAGTATTGTGTCTCAGCACAATTTCTCACTATAGAATAAATAATTTAAATGTTCTTTCAGAGGTTATATAGGAGGCTATGTTGAACATTGCAATTTTTCTATTTCTTTCTTTTGTATTAAAATAACAAAATTCCACCTTCCCAAGCCCATTTATTCACACATGGTGCAACCCAAAATCAACCAAATGGGTGGAAAAACTGTTAAATCTGGTAACATTAATGAAGAATACTGGTGTAAAGTGTAAGGCATAGGTGTCAAACTCAATTCCCGGAGGGTCGCAGCCCTGTAGAGTTTAGTTCCAACCCTAATTAAATGCACCTTACTCAACTAATCGAGTCCTTAAGGTTTATTTGAAAGTTAAAGGTATGTTTCCTGGAGCAGGGCTGAGCCCCTTCAGGAACTGAGTTTGACACCTCTGGTGTAAGGTGTTCAATTATTAATATATTTTTTTTCTCTCTCATCAGGTCTTTCAAATTTGCCTGCTCTTTATTCCAAACCTCGACCACACATACAGACAAACACACTCACTCACTCACTCACTCACTCACACACAATAAAGGCACTTTTAAGAGCCACGTCTGTCCTGTTTACCTGTCTGTGCTGTAGTTTACTTGTCACTCTCTTTTTAGCTCTCTCTATATCTTTATCTCTATTTTCATCTTTATTTGTTTTATTTGACCATCCTTCCAGTTCTCTTAATAGTTCCTAAAAATCCTCTTTATCGTAACAGTTTGTCCATCTGTTGTTTGTTTTTGTGTATATTTCTTGTCTAGTCATGACAAGGCCCAAATTCAGGCCCTGCCCTTCTTGCCAGACTCCCAATCAGGCAAGCAGGAAAACTTGTCATGTCTGCTTTGGAAGCCTGTCCACCAAAAACAAAATAAAAGAAAAAGTGGCATCACTGGATAGCCAGTGGGGGAAATCTGTCCTTAAAAGCAGAAATGCTGGGCGTATAATTGATTCTGCCCGTATTGCAGTAAGTTAAAAAGTTCATATTTCATACATTATTGTGAAGTGAAACCGAAAGGCCATGTTTTTGACATACTAAATATCATACTAATATGATCTGGCCTTTACAAACATATTTACATACATCTTATTTCATACATGGAAGAATCCATCTTTACTTATACATTTTGTTAAAGAGTTACTAAATTGTATTCTGTGTCAAGTATTAAGTAAGTCAAGATGGCAATGGCAGAAACTAGCAGTACCTCTGTCCTTACCTTATATTGATGATCGATTGTATACAGTTCAAGAGTAATGTGTCTTCTAAAATAATCTTAATGAAACGGGTTATGGCTCATTTTCTTGCATTGTTTTTCATTAAATGAAATTTATTTAACAGTACTGATGTTTCTAATACATCAGTGGGTGTACTGTAACTAATTAATGTGTGTAATAACTAATGCAGTTTAATAACTGCTTTTGTTCATTTCAGGTGCTGAAACTTGAGGCTGTCGGATACAAGCCAATTTTATTTATTGGGAAACAGGACAAAAGGGCTTCAAATAAGTGGGTGGCAGATATTATCACGCATCTGCACCCCACTCCTGTCACCAAAGTGTTTTTGGAGAAGATGCGGAGGGCTTATGAGTTTATCTTAACAAAAGGTAAGAGTAATGTTTTTGTTTAGAATACATGTATATGTCTTTGTTACTATGTACATATTAAATTTGTATTTTAGCAACCTCCACAGCCCAGCGGCCGGAGAGCGTCCCCGCGGAGCAGCCGGAGAGCCTCACCAAGCAGCCTGAAACTGTATTTGTTCTCAATCTTGTTCCTGTGTCTTGCTCGCTCTCTCCAACCTTTCTCTGTCCTCCTTCCTCTGCTACTTCTACAACTGTTCTTCCGTCACTTTCTTCCCCTCTTCCACCTCCACTGCGGCAGAGGAAAAGAAGGTTAAACACCTTTACCGCGTCAAACTCTACCACCCCTGTCTCTCCTCCATATCCATCTGCCTCTTCCATTTCCAAGCCTTTGAGTCAGGAGGTGCCACTGGTAAAGAACAGAAGAAAAGGTAACTTTTTGCATGGTACAACTTACTCCACACTATTAATAAAATTGCTCCCAGTCAAAGCTGACTTCATCATTGATAGCCAGTTCACAGTATTTTGTTATTTACATATTTATTTAGCTCTGTGTTAGTGGCCAATGTCCAAGGGCGTTGGGAAACCAATCCTGTACATTTTGCTTGATTGACAAAAACAGGAACAAATTCACTTTGACACGAATGGAAAAGACTGCGTATCTCCTCACATGTGAATTTATAAATATGGGCTTGTGTGATTCAGCTATAAAGCATGATGGCATTCGTGGCTTAAAAAACGTGTCTTTTCATTATTTCAGGTTGTCAAAAATGTAGTAGGCAGAAGGTTTTCCTTTTTGATAAAATAACTGGGGAACGAATAAATGAGGTAAAATGTCTTATTAGGCCATGTGCTGGCCTTTCAAAGGTAATATCCAGTGATTGCTTAAACAGTTAAAGTTAAATTATTACTTGTGTTTGTTTGTGTTTGTGTAGGGAAAAGCTGAATTGAAAGTTCACTGGTTGCCTTGCACTGTGTGGTAAGTCATGTTTTATTTCCTAGTTAATTCCATTTAAATGCAATGGATTAGTCCATTCCATGACCCAATACAATCAAACACACCTGAACAAGATCATCAAGGTCTGAAAGGTTGCTAGAAAGCTACAGGCAGGTGAGTTTTTATGAGGGTTGGAGCTAAACTCTGCAGGACTGAGAGCTACAACAACCATCATGTTAACACAGCGCACACAACACCTCTTTAGCACTTTATTTCTCTCAATATTAGGACAGGAGAGCTGTCAGTCAATAAATGTGAAAAAGTAACTTTTAAGTAAGATTTTTTGTTATAAGCTCCCAGATCTTGGCAGTAAATAATCCTCTGAGGTAGCCTGTAGAAAAACTGGTGTGAGGTCGATGGTCAGCACTCTGATTTAAATAGCGATGAGCTAGAGGCATTGGGAAGAGCTAGATCTGCAATGGGTAGGTTTAAGCCAGGCACACACTTAAGGATTGTAAGGCTTGTTATGACTGTAATTTAATACTTACGACTGATCATGCCCAAGTGTGTCAAGTCATAGCCAGTTGCGTTTAGTCAGTGTTTACAGTCGCATTTAAATTACTTGTTAAATGTGCTTTAGTCAAAGAAAACTGTCTTTGTGTGTTGAACTCAGAATGTTTCAGCTAGTTGTTAAGTGTGTCCCTGGCTATAGAGGCAGAATATACAGTTTGCTAATGTAGAATATACAGTTTGTACAGTGTAAAAACATTACGCCTATAAAATGTCCCCACAATTCACAAAAACAAACCACTACCCTTATCCAGAGTTGGTAGAACTGCCAAATCTGCTTGGAACACAATATGATAACGTTGAAATTTCTAAACTTATTCTGCCTCTGCACGTCAGAAGTAGCCACTTTTCAACTAATCCAAGAGTGTTTTTTCTCCTAACAAATAGGAGATTTTCCTCAACCCACTAATATAACTTAATCCCTCAGTTTATCAGAAACAATTTGAAATCACTAAATTTTTAAGTACATTGCTTTCAGTGTACAAGAACTGTATGGAAAATTGTAATATTAAAAGTAACTAGTAACACTAGTAAATAAAGCTGCCAGACCTTGTACTTGAGAAAAAAGAGATGTAACATTATAGAAGTATAAAACTGTGTAAAATGAAAATATGCCAGACATTAATCATAAACCTGACAGTGATCTTGATTTTTGCTCTGTGTTCTAATAACATTATGTGCACGTATGATGTTTTACAGTGGCAAAACCTGGGATGACACATGGGAGCCTGCGAGTGAATTCCAACACATTGTGCCAAAGTCCCCACATCCCAACCAGCTTTCAGCATGACAACATAGTCACCATAGACACCTGGACTCATCAAGCACCCTTCAATGCAGTTTATTTTTGAGTGTTTTTTCTTGCTGTTTGTTCTTCAGTAAAGTTTTTGCACAGTACCCAGTCTCTTAGTGTTTAGTCTCTTACAGTTGTCTTTTTAAAAACTTTTTGCATTGGTCTTGAACTGCTTAACAGTGTACCTTGCGAGGTCTTAAGTTTCTTGTCCGTGAGCATAAGCTCATAAATACCAAATAATACTCCAAAAGCTACTAAATTGTCACTCAAGTTTTGTAGTCATGTTTGAAGTGTTTGATTACAATAATAGATATTAATTACTTTATTATTTATAGTCATAATTGTAATTGCCAATTTATTATAAGTTTCCTTGCATTTAGAGGGGGAGGCTTCTTTAAAGGGAAGAAAATAATATGTTTCCTGATGGCAGACTTGCATCTCCTGGTTTGTAAAAAAAAAAAGAGAGGAAGGCTTTAAAAAGTTTTTTATTTAAAGCCTGTTGGGTCACATACCTGCAAATGTTAGATAAGTATTTTATGTTTAATAGATTAACATACCTCTTATAAAAATTACTGCATGCTAGAATAACTATGACAGTAATTTTCATTTTGTAATAAAAAATGAAATATTTTGATATATTGAATTATTTAATTCACATACAGTGCACGGCTGCAAAAATTATTTAATATTAGTTACCCTCTGCTTCATGCTATGGAAACCAATGGACTTGGAAAAAATGTTTCACTGTAATCTGCTTCAGTGAATTTTATATTTATATATAAATTATATAATAATTATTTTTAATATTCTACTACATAGTAAAGAAACAAAAGGGCCCTGTAGACCTGCCAATCACACGTAATTCCATGATACCCGCAAGTCAACTCGACGAGAAAGACTAGAACGGAATGGGATATAGCTACGGCAACTGGACATGCGCACATCAATATTGCGTCATTTAATATTTATTTAATTAATTTAATAACTGTATTTGCAGTATTGTAATGGTAAGTTTAGGGTTGGGGTAGGGGTTGGTGTTAATAAAACACAATTTGATAAGTAACAAGTTTATTTCACCGTTATTTACCCTGAAACGTTGCATCACTTTAAGCCGTAGCTGTACTGTAATTACCATATATGGACAAGTATGACGTGACACAGCTCTAACAGGACACGCTGTGATTGGAGTAACTTTAAGGCCAAAATAAAAAGCGATTAATGTTGCAAACTATGTTTTGATATCTTTATTACGTAAGTCATACTGTCATTTATCAATGAGGTATTGCTATGTTAAAAGAAATTACCCTTTTACAGAGATCCTAAACCTAACCCTAGTGTAATTTCAATGAACTACAATTTACTGCGCCATTGTTTTCCGTTCCATTGATAGAATTACAGAGGCGTATGGGTAATGCAGTTTAAAAACATTTAGTAATTAAATTAAATAAATACAATCTTTAATGAGCAAAGGGGCATCAAAATATGTTCAGTGTATAAACCTCTATGACATATTTGAGAGTCAGAATGAAATTTGGTATTGTACTGTGAGCACTTTTTAAAATGCTTTTATAACGCTTTTCCATGCATGTCAGAAATCTCTGTTCAACATCATTTAGTAAACATAGCATAAATAGTTTTTCTACCAATTTTCCCTTCGATATGCTTACCAGATTTTGAGTTACAGCCATTTGAAATGTGCATTTTTGGCTCTTCCAGGGGGCGCTACCGGGTCCCTGGGGGAGGTAAGACAGTAAAAATTACACAGATATGCTCTCTTCATTATGAACAACAAACTGTTGATTCACATTTATATCTGAATATTGTATTCTTTTCCCCATTTTCTATATTTACATCATGCTTGTGTTATGTTTTGCTGATATTGTGAGACTCTGAATACAGTAACATAGGCACAGGATGGTGCACAATAAAAAGAATCAGGGTATAAAAGACAACAATAGTTCATTATTGTCTCAAATTCCATTAATATGACTAAAAATGTGTATGTAAAAGAAGCATGGTAAGTAATTACAGTTGTTTTATTTTATTTTATTACAAAATCATGAAATTTAACAAACTCATAAGATGATATAGTGCATTTTTTATTTCCAAAACAATTAACAAAATGTACTATACAATACACCATGTAAATCATTTTATTGTAGACTACAAAATAGAATAAAGATACTTTATAAAATAGTATAAAGACAAATTGGATTCATTAGAAATAAAAAGAGACTTAAAAAGTGCTATCATCATGCTGTTTATCAGGTCACAGCTGATGAAGCTACACAAGTGGTGAAATGTTTTGAGCACCACAAAATCAAATCAGTTGACTCCAATACTTTTACTAGATGACACATAAGCAGATGTAATATTAAACTGGGAAATAATGATTCCTCCTTATCATAATGCTTTTCTTCCTCATAATTAGCTTCTTCTGTCTCTAAAAAGGTTTCAGTTGTTATATTTGAAATACACTCTACACTTCCACAGCCACAAGCTGTGTTCTAATATTTCATTCCCCCCGTGAATCATATAACCTTAGATTATTATTACTCATGCAAGATTATTATTCATTATTTTGTACACAACGTACACTAATGATTATTTTCATAACAAATTAATCTGCTATTTATTTCTCAACAAATGAAGAGTTTGGTTTGTGAGCAAGTATGAAAATGAGAAAAACAGACACAATTACACAAAACCCCAAAAAGATGCATTGATAAAAGCTGTGAATAGTTCAAACCTCAAATAAAAAAAATACATGCTGGAACCATTAAATGTTTTTGCGTGAAAATTATTTGGCAATTCATTTTCTGCCAATCAACTAATTGTACTGTTGAGAAGTTTCTTTGGCAACAAAATGTCATTTAAAAGCTCTCCATGTGCTGTCAAGTGCATTTTTTCTCTCTCTGAATTGCAGTGGAGTATAAGTAAAGTTTGGATGAGAAGAAACTCTTACCTCAAATCTCTAAGTACCATACAATACTTCAATTAATGCACTTAATTTCCACCACATACTGGTTCTAGAGGCATGCATGCACACATTTCTATGTATGTGAAAGAAGAGGCAACACTTTTGGTTCCATTTATAAAGGTGATGAAAAGCAGATTTTATTACATTCTTTATATACAGAGTTAAGGTCATTGTCCAGAATGATGAAAGGTGTCACAGTCTTGTGGATTACAGTCCGTCATCAGACATTTCACAGTCACTGTCATACTCATCAGCTGAAGCACTGTACAAAAAGTTGATGTTGCCTTCTCCAGACAAAACTTGCAGGTAACAGTCTCTTGCTTGCACCTTCATTTCTCTGACTTTATGTTGCTTTCTCAGGATGATGCTCTGCAGACCTTTCAAACCCTCTTCACTTAAGCCACATGGTGAATCTTAAAAGAAGAACAAAATAACATTAAGCATGCTTTAGAAACTTTAGAAACATACATCATTGTTGTGTATATTTATTAGGGCTGCCCCAAAAAGTCAACGAATTGTTAGTCAGTCAGAATGACCATAGTTGGACAAATAATTGTTTTTCCTGCAAACAACACAACCAAACATAGCCATAAGTCTTGGTAATAATCAGACAGTCACGGACAGCTATTATGGATTAAACGGCTGGTCCTCATTTTCACTAGATAGTAAATGTCATGAAGGAAATTCAAAGTTTGAGCATTGCGAGGGCATCAAGGACAAGAAAGCATCATTCTCTAATTTCAGCTACCAGTTGGAGTGGAGTGGAGAATTAGGCCAAGTGTAATGACTTATAGAGCTAAAAGCCACTTATCGTTCAATAATATATATATATTTTTTTAATTACTAGGCTACTTACTTTAATGATTAGAGAGGACATGTCCTATATGTAGTTATTGGAATATGCACTTTAGTAGATTTTAGTTAACAGATCACTCTTATTAACTGTATAATAAAAATATTCTGACAGTTGGAAATCTATGGTCATAGCAACCCTAAATGTTTATGCCATTTTTTGTACAAATACAATACATACTTCTCATTGTCTCACTGGCAAACATGTGGGACAGCTCTCTGAGGGTATCAGCACGAGTTGAAAGAGATTTCCAGTGGTGGTCCATCTCTGCCACAAGAATCTTCAGCTCCTCCTCAAGTCTTCTTACTGACATGATGATGTCAAACGCTCTTCTTTTTGTCCTTAGATCGACAGAGTCTGGAATGCATTTATGAGAAAGACTTAATTCATATGCATCAAACATCAACCTTTAAAGAATCACAGAAAAAAAGTCACAGAATGACATTTGAAGCATTGTGGGTAATGTGTCATAATGTATATATCAGATTTGTCAGAAGCAGTCAACAGACTAGTGTACACACCACTGTGTGGTAGCTGCCATGGCCAAGCCGTCTCACCAGACAGAATGGTTTCCATGCAAAGACTTTCTGTGCTTGGAACCATTCTGTTGTATTTCTCCACAACAGATGTCAGGATGCCCTTCTCCTCCCCGATCTTGCGGCGGATTCTGGCACGACCTTTGTTCCCATCGGTGTCTTTGTAGAGCCGATGGGAACGTCTCTTGATACTCGCTACCAGGACCTCAATTATGTGGCCAAGCCATCAGCATCATTTGTGGTTGTTACTCTTGCTGCTGAGAAGAAATAGGTAGTTTGCAGTTTAAATTAAAATAAAAGTAACAATTACAATTATTTGTGCACTGTAAAACCAAACAGTGTAATTAATTAAATGAAATTAGTTCGTTTCACTCAAATAATAATGGAAGTTCTTTGTATTTAATAGAAAAAAAAAAAGTATTTGGAACTCAAAATTTTATTGTAGTAAGCAGTTTAATTGCAGCACATTTCTAATTTCCTGCATTCTTTGTGTTAGACAGTATAAATAAATGTTGAAATTAAGTGTTATTTGTGTGTTTTTGCAGATTATCATAGGCTATTCTTTAATATTGTTTTATTCTGGGATTTACAGGAGGTTCTGTTAAGTTAGTTTTGTAGGGTTACCACTGTGGTGAAGAGCAGAGCATGTGTTTTGGTTGAGGATGGGCTGCTAAACTTTTGAAACCACATGTACTGTATGTTGTTTGATTATATACATATAATGACAGTCTCTTTGATAGTTATATTAGCATGTGTTATTTGCCATCAAACACTGAAACAAGATCTGAATGTGATGTTTATGTAAATTAGCTGTTTGTAATTAACACTATGACGAGTGGGGTAAGGCTGATAACTGTGGGAGTGATGGGGTGTCTGTGATTCTGAACTTGAAAAATTAGTTAACCTAAATGTTTTAAGTATTCTGAACTTGAGGTTTAAGAGTAATCATTTCCTCACCGCCTGCCCACTCCTTTCCATCACTGACCCAGTCTTCCAGTTGGCTCTCTGTCACTGCCAATTGGGCTTTCAAGGACTCTAGGTTTTGTAACTGGCTTTGCAGAGCTTTTCTGGTCTACAATGACAAGCAATCACAGAACCAAGAAACAAGAACCAAATGTTCAATGCACCGCTTCATACACTGCAAACACACAATACTGACCATCTAAAACAAATTCTACAGTTGTCATTACCTTCTGATATCGGCGAGTCAGTGAAACTGCCAAATTTCGGAACTTTTGCTGATTCCATCGCATGGCCATGAGAGTCAGCATGTCTGTGCGTCCTGCAAACACAAAAGATATGATGCATAAAATATGTTATTATGTGATTATGTAACTAGAGCACTATGTGGTCATCTTACCTGCTTTTGCCATATGTGTTGTTGTGACTGCAATCCTAGAGAGGAAGGCATTGCACTGTTCCACCTCCTCCCCTAGTGTTAGTCCAGCCCCATCCTGATACGATCCGCTCCATTTCACCCGAGTAAGAAAACATAAATAAACAAAGAACAAGATGTTTGCAGATGTTTGGTTTAAGATAATGTGGTTCTGTCACATAGCAACATTTTCTTACCTCACATTTAAAATCATGGGCTTTGGCATGAAATACCGAAAGGAATGGTCTCATGTTAAGGAGGTGCTGGAGCTCTGGGCAGCTTTTTGTAATTCTTTGCAGGTAGGGCCAATATTTGCAGGTCACATCCATACAAAAAAAAGTGACTTGCCTACTGGCCAACTTTTCTTGAAGGTACAGGGGATAGGCAAAAATTTCACCCCTGTACATATTTAAAGCACAGAGAAGCACTCCGTGCCGACAAACCGCAACCTCCAATCCCTCTCCGTCTACTTCGCTGGCAGATCTTTGTGAGGTCTCTCTGGCTGCTGACCACTCCCCTCCACAAACACCTCTCCCACTGACCTACAACATGGATAATGGTCAATGAAAACAAGACTCTTCTAAACAAACTCTTCAGTAAGAGGTTACTGTAGTATTGTACTTTTATTTATCATCATATACACTTTACATGTTTGGTTGTGCTGTGAATGTGGTCCACAAATCTTGTAACATCTTCATCTTTGGCTATAAAGATGCCTTCAAAGATGGCCTGTTCCTCAGATCTAAAAAAACAACAACAACAAAACAACAACAAAGGTACGAAACAGTTTATGATAACTTATTAGAGTTGTCATAAGTACCAACTTCAGTACCAGTCTGAAATTAAAAAAACGTAATGCTTTGAGCGCTGTTGAGCGGATTCATAAACACCTCTGATTGGCCATTGTGTTCACACACTCATTGGATATGTCTGAGAATGGCTTTAAATGATCAGCGCTAAAAGCGTCAATTTTTATAAGTCAGTATTTTCGACAACTCTATAACTTATAATGTAAGATTACTTAGTGCATAATAAAGAGCCATGTTATCTTATTAATATGTAAGAACACTGTGACACACAGTTTGAAGTACCTAGCAGCATTCTTAAAACGGTAATGCTTGCGGTTTCCATCTACAGAAACGGCGAGCATATTTGGGGAGCATGCAGGGCAGATGAAGGGCTCTTCCTTGCATATACTGTCCACCTCAAATCGCACAGCCTCCCACTCAAAAAAACTTTTCTGAAAACTGTCTGCAGAGATCTTGCCAGTCTATTAAAAATAAAGAAACCAAAAGCTTATAAATGTACAACAAACACATTAACATCAAACAGGTTTTCAGCCCACAATTCAAATACATTAACGATACTGCAGGATTTATACATTCAATACTCACACGACCAAAGCGAACAGTTCGCTGATCCAGCATTCTTAAAAATGCTTGACAGGACAGTCTTGGTGCCACCATCTTCATTTCCTCAAATGAGAAAAATATATCGGTAGTATAAATTGTGGCAAACTGAAGAGTTGCCGGCCAGTAGTCACTGCTGTTAAGGTCGGCCACTGCAGCAGTCCAAGTGGCTTGGCATGCCTCACAAAATAACTCGGGCATGCTTAGATCATATCGTCCTGGAAAAATCAAGAACACATCCACTGTAATGCAATCCTTTGCTGGGTCAGTCAGGGTTTGGGTTCTTAATATAATTTATACATTACTTTGTATACTTCATAAGATGCTTATCAAACAGGACAAAATGAAGTTCTTCACATTCTTACCATTCATTGTGACCACAGCAACAGTCTTTCCTGGACTGACCCTCAATGACTCTGGTGAACAACCACAGATTTTGTCAGGCATTTCCACAGGTACAAGCCGCACTGAAAAAGATCACACAGTACATGTGAATTAACATAATTTGTATTGACTGAGTAATATAAGATTGTAATGGATCAATGTTATTGAAGCACATTGCTGAAAAAGAACACAAGATATGCTCAAAAAGCCGACTGACACAGGGTATCTACATAAATTCAAGCTCAATCAAAAAGAGAAAAAAGTGATCATTTAAAAAATAAAACTTATGAGCTTAACTATTCTGAAAATGAGATATGTTGTACAAACACAAACCAAAACTTACCACATTGGGAAAGAGCCTTATCGACCACGACAGTTGTTGGAGGCAATGGCTGGAAGAAGCCAGCAGTCATGGCATCTCTATTGTGGAGGACATGTCTGGTGTGCACGCTGATGTCACATTCAGCACAGAAGAAGGGGTGTGGTCGACAGTCACTGCACCGGATAACTGCTGGACTGCTCCAACACTGCTGGCAGATGTGTGTTGCCACACTTTCTTTTGCTGCAGCCGTGTTTACCAGACGGGGTCTCTCTGCCCTCCACCTCTCTGAAAAGAGACTCTGACGAATGCCCCAGTTCGAGGATGCCAGAAGAGGATCTCTTGGGGTTACAAGAGGTGATGCCTCATCACCTGAGGAATCGCTCAGTGAGTGCTGGAGATCTTGTAGAAAACACTCTGTTAAAATAGCAAATTTAAAATACAAACATTTATTTACATTCTAACCCACTGTCAGATATAAATGGAAACAATGAAAATGGTGTACAATGAAGTACACACCAACAGTCTCTGGAGCAAAGGCCACCTCACAGTTAGTGTCAGGAGCATTGAAGGTAGGATCAGTGTTCTGAATGTGATCAGCTGTAGAGGATGAAAACAACACAAATCAACATTTACATACATTATTCAAATTTACAACTGAAATTACCAGACTTAAATGGCACAAGCTCACTGTTTAGTGGGATAGTTCACCCAAAATTTTTAATTCTGTCATCATTTACTCACCCTTAAAGAGTTCTAAACCTGTATTAATTTCTTTGGTCAGCTGAACAAAAAGGAAGATATTTTGAAGATTGTATGTAACCAAACAGTTGGTGGACCCCACTGACTTCCATAGTATTTCTTTCTCCATACTAAGGAAGTCACCGATGTCCCACAACTGTTTGGTTACCCATATTCATCAAAATATATTCCTTTGTGTTCAGCAGTACAAATAAATGAATACAGGTTTGAAACAATTTGAGGGTGAATAAATTACGAAAAAAAAAAAATAATTCTGGGTGAACTATCCCTTTAACATACAGCTGGAGAGCTTTTTATTTCCCAAACCCTAATGTGGACAGTCCAATTATTCTCGTTTAGCTGCCTATAAGGTGTCATATAGATGATAACAGCATATAGGAATGCTAATATAGAAGCAAATTAAAATAAAACAAGCTGGTTGGCCTTTGACAACACACTCAGAAGAACAAGTCGTTTCAAATACAGCCTTCCCAAGACCAATAACTTGCAAGCGATTTATTATGATGGTAACCAGGCAGGCACATTTTACTGCATAACCATAATATTGACAAGATTTCCTAAAATGTCATAACAGCCCACAAATAAACAATTTTTTATGTGCTAATTTTGTAGTTCATACTGCTTTACAAAAATATTTAATATTAACATTAATGCCCCACTTTCACTTAATTTTTCACTTTCACTTAAGACTAGTGACATCTTTAATAAATCTACTTTTTATGTCAGAAATCAAATCACTAGTCCTGGTTTGATTGTTTCCCTGAAATATCAAGCTAAACATGTATTCCTTCATTTTCTTAATTGCTTTATTACAAAATTAAGGTCCTAAACAATGTGATTTCTCAAAAAATCTTTAATGAAAAACAATACTGACCCTTTTTTGACTGATCCCTGCTTGATCTCGGCCTTGCATAGACAATATTTCCATGCACGTCTCTTTTTCTCCAGTGCACCTTTGGTTGCCTTGGCTCAGGTGTCTTTGATGGTGCTGCTGCCGCCTCCTCTTCTTGCAGCTCACCAAGAAAGTCATCAAGACTTTGGAGCTCATCCTTCAGTTCTTGATGATCAACCAAGTTATCCAAGACCATTAGATTTTCTTGGATTTCTGAATCACTCATGGACATAGTGATGGACAGAAAAACAAACAGACAGAAAGACTCACAACAAAGAGATGGACAAATAAATAAATATACAGGGAGAGGGGACAAAGAGAGACAAAGAGAGGAGAGGGGAGCGAGAAAGAGAGCTGAAGAGAGTACAGGTGATGGGTAAAGGTGAACAAGACGAACGTGGCTCTTAAAAGTGCCTTTGTTATTTATTTGTGTGTGTGTGTGTGTGTGTGTGTGTGTATGTGGTGGAGTGTTAGAATAAAGATAATTTTTGCTGGCAAATTTGAGGGACCTAATGATAATGAAAAAACATACAAACAGACAAACAAAACAAAAAAAAAAACAGAATTTAACATTTTACACCAGTATTCTCTTCACCTGTGTTGTCAGATTGGGCTTGAATGTATGTAAAATTGATTTTATTAATTGTTAATTGATTGTGATTGTTAATAATGTAAGTTTTGCTCTATTTCGACAACAAAAATAGTTCCAAACAAAACCACAGCAGAACTCACTGTAAAAAAGTACATGAATCAATCAATAACTTATGACAACATCATTTACTATTCCATTAATTATACACATGGTTTTATTCTATAGTGAGAAATTGTGCTGAGACACAATACTGTTGTTGTTATGAATTTGTTTCTTAATCTTTATTATAGATAATATTTAGGCATTTATTATCAAATTATCTGTGGATTTTAAACAATTACTGGCCTGACCATTTATAATGTTAGCTAAAATGGCTTAATAGTTTGAGCTATATAAAATAGGTAACTGGAAACACATCAGTACTGAAAATCTTGTATTCCCCATGATTGCACCTTCATGATTATATGCGAAAAAAAATGAACTTTGAATTTAATTAGCTAACTTTGCTAGCCTACTGCACATGTGGTGCAAAAAGTAATTTACATATATATATATATATATATATAGACGTTTTCTATCATTAACCGTCATAATAAATTGCTGCCTTACACGTCTAAAAGTTCTAAACACAACTTGTCCTGATTCTACAGTTTTATTGTGTAAATTTAAGAATAGTCTCGATCTCTGTTAATTAATTTCTACTTACCAAGTGGAAAGGGAAAAACGCAATGAACCTCGGGATCACGATCGCGCAATACAATGACGTCAGAGTTATTAATTTAGAGGATATTTAATAAATAAATAAATAAACAAGACATTGATTAATCGAACACAAGCATATGTGCATTTATTTATCAATACCAGACTCCTATAAAAATAAAAATAAACATTATCCAGCATTCATCACCTATAATTAGTCACTTACCCTGTGACCTGGCAGAAAACGCTTAAACTGCTTACTGCACGCACCGCGGAGCGTTGTTAAACTCATCTCTGAATAGTGTTTTACCTGCAGTTGAGCGTTGTTTTGGTAAACTCACATCTGGAGGCTGTTCTACCTGCAGTAGAGCGTTGTTAAACTCACCGCTGAATGCTGTTAAACAGCACGACGAACACTCCCCCTATTTCTCAGAGGGCGCTTTGATATCAGACTGCGAGGGATTTCTTAACATTAAAACCTAGTTGTGTGGCCAGATAAAGATGATATGGGGGACACCATTTAACCAGCCTAAGCATAGATCATTTATTGTAGCCTATTCCATCTATTCGTATTTATTGTAGTCTAGATCCATCCACAGCAAACTTTTTTTATTTTATTTTTTTTTTTTTTTTTTTTATCCACAGCAATAAAGGTTTTTTTCAGGGTTTTTAATAGAAGTCAATTGGACTGCCCTGCTCGTTGAAAAATAACGCCAAAGGGATACCCAGTGCGTTAAAATGTGAAGCCAAGGGGTCCTGACCAAGCGTCCATATGTGACGAGTTGGGAGTGAGACCGTGTTGAATATACACACACACACACACACACACACACACACACACACACACACAGACACACACACACACTACAGTATAATGTAAAACATTATAATAGAACATTTCTGTAATCTATAGCCTACCTGTCAACAGTTATTGAACAGTAAGATTTTTAATGTTTTTAAAGAAGTATCTTCTGCTCACCAAACCTGTATTTATTTGATCCAAAGTACAGCAAAAGTTTTCAAAGTTTTTACTATTTAAAATAACTATTTTCTATTTGAATATATTTAAAAATGTAATTTATTCCTGTGATCAAAGGTAAATGTTCAGCATCATTACTCCAGTAGTGTAACATCCTTAAGTAATCAAACCATTCTAATATGCTGATTTGCTGATTATCGATATTTAAAACATGAGTCAAAAAAAATTCAGCATTATTTGATGAATAGAAGGATCCAACATTATGCCTTTGCAACATTATACAGTATATCATTCAAAAATATATATATTTTTGGAAAATAAATTATAGAAATGAATAGTTTTATCTAGCAAGCTTTAAAATCTCAACATTTTGAAATATATTCAAATAGAAAACGGCTATTTTAAATAGTCTAGTAAAAATATTTCTGTTTACTGTTTTGCTGTACTGTGGATCAAATAAATGCAGGCTTGGTGAACAGAAGAGACTTGGGGTAGGGGATATAGGCAACTTTAATTATTCTCTAATTTCTAGCTTTTAATTTGCTTAGAAATCTATAACTGCTTGACAATAACAAAAATAATGATTTTTTAAATATACTACACTTATTTATCACATAATAAGGCAGAATAGTTTCTATATACTGTAATAAATCTATGTCAATTAGCACTGCTTTGTTAGTATACTGTATTTATCACCTGCTGGAGATTACTTGAATAACCATATTCTGTTGCAATCGTATATTAATGTCTTCGTGTTTCCAAAAGTTTCAAAACAACCCTGTTGCCCATATTAGGAGTTTCCTAAAATGACTTTCTGCGCGAGAGCGCGCGCCGGCTTCGAAACACACACGGCAGGAGTGTTTAGCGCTTCTGGGTCCGAATAAAATATCAAGTCATGCGCAGACTATCATGTCTCTTTGAGTTTAAATCTATATTTATTCACACCAGCTCTTGAAAACATCTATGCAAACACATTTGACTGAAAAAGTGCAGGGGACGAATTTCCACGATATTAAAAGTGTGTGTGGGGGGGGGGGGGGGGGGGGTAGATTACGCGGGGGACCCCTGGACTATGTCCTGCCTTACGAACAACTGGTGCAACCAAATGTTTAGATTTAGTTACAAACTACCTAGTGGTTACTAAAGCCTTGTGGACTTAATGTTGTCCCTGTCCCTGGCCGCGTCCGTGGCCCTAACCTTGTCCCTGGCCCTGAGACCACTGATACTCAGCCTGGGGGGCGCAAAACGAAATCTTGCCTAGGGCAACTAAAGGGCTAGAGCCAGCCCTGGGTCTAAGACTCCCAAATATGTATTTTACCAATGTTTTTTGTTAAAAATTATGTAGGTGTGTTATGTATGTTAAAAGTAATAGATTAATTTATTACGAGTGCACCCTCAAAAATCTACAATATAACAGGAGTTCTGACCTTTGTTAAAAAAAAAGACTTCTTCGTTGCCCTTTTCACATTTTAGAAATTATCAAAAATTATATATCGATTGAAAACTTAAAATCTCAAAATTCATCCTTTAAGACCCATATTAAAAACAGACATGTGTGTCAATGTGTCAATTCATATCAAAACACACAAACGTGCAAATAAAGTTCACAGCTGTGGCCTAATGGTTAGAGAGTTGGACCTGTAACCTGAAGGTCGCCGGTTCGAGTCTCGATGCTCTCTTCCACCCGCAATACCCATGACTGAAGTGCCCTTGAGTAAGGCACTGAACCCCCAGTTGCTCCCTGGTGACTGGATACAGCTGCCCACTGCTCTGGGTTTGTGTTCACTGCTCCAAGTGTGTGTTTACCTCTCACTGCTGTGTTTGTGCAGTTTGATGACTTAAATGCAGAGAACCAATTCTGAATGGGTTACCATACTTGGCAAATATTATGTCTTTCAAATAAAATGAACATAACATATAATAATAAAACAAAATAATCATAACATCAAGTAATAATAAAAAAAAAAAATATCTACCAGCTGCTGGACCTACTGATGATCAATAAAAAAAGTTTTTTACTAAATACAAAGTTTTTGAGGAGACAGTGTACAGAAGATACTATTAAAGACTGTGTGTTAACTCTCAAATGGGAGCAGAGGGCTTTAGGTAGTAGATGTCATATACAGAGAAAAGTTTGAAACACAGATCAACTGCTTGTAGTATCGTCTTCTGCTCCATCGCCTCCCCGATTAAAAAAATAAAAACTTGGGAGGAGTTTTCCTTGTCACCAAGCACCAGGACATGTGGATTCTGTCTTGTCTCGCGATGTGCAGCAAGGGCAACACTAATTAGTGCCAACCTTTAAAAAATAATAAAAAAACATAGTTCAGTTAGATATTGCATTGACACACTCACTTTACAAATGAGTGAATTTAAATGAGTTAAAAGCTACAGCGAATTTAAATTGGTTAAAGTGATAATTCACCCAAAAATTTTAATTCTGTCTGTTTTTTACAAAATATCTTCTTGGAACGATTTGTATTGTACAACGTGTGTCTTATACTAAAATAAATAAAGGTGACTTGACTACACAGGGCATTGTAATTTTTAAGTGTTGCTTTTACTAACAGGTTGAATGTCTATGAAGGGCCGCTTCATTTCCGTGTATGATGTGCACACCATTTTTCCATTTGTGTGGTATGGTGCAAATGGCAGCAAGACAATTTATGCACAAAGGCCTTTAAATGACAAAAGTACAGAGAAAGCACAAGTAAAAAAAAAAAAACTAAGCTTACAGTTAAAATTTTTACAGTCTTTGTGGGGATCTACTATCATTTGCACTAAGAGACAAACCAGTTTTCACTCCCTCCAGAAAATGTGTGGCAATATCTGCGGCTAATGTGAGTAAATTTTACCAACCGTTACCCTTTAACTGATTTGTACTTGTAGGGAATAGTGATGTGTTGTTCTTGAACGATTCGTTCATTTTGAACGAATCTTTAATGTGACTCGGGAAGAACGAGTCATCTCGGGGAGTGATTCGGTCAGTCGCGCATGCGCATTATTCTATAGGTTCTGTTCTAGTCATAGTAATTCACCTGTCAGTCAATGCAGTCTTGAGCCGGAAAGAAAATTGATTAGTTCATAGTTCGGGTCTATCGGGTTTTTGACTCGTTCCTTAATCACGTGACAGCCTTATTGAGAGTGAGGAGTCACGTGCCGATTTGGGAGGGGTCTGAGCCGGTCGGCCCTGATGGCAGGATACGCTATCTGTTGCCAGGGGCAATGCCTTCAGAACTTCACAGAGGCTCGACTAAACATTTCAGAGCGCTTTCATTTTTGTGCATTTATTTTGTCGGTGGAACAGATCGAGACGGATCTACGAATACGCGAGAGAAAAGGAAGAAAGTAAAGCAATGCAAAAACATAAGGTGAAAGAAAGGGGACCTTACAGGAACAAGCTCACACCAAGCGCAAAACAGCAGTGTTTGGAGAAGCTCTCAGGCATCTAAAATATCGACCCATACAAGCTCCCTGCAGCGGCACAGAGACCTGAACAATTTACCTCTGTGCACACATATATGGACATTGTGAATTATATTGTTTACGATGTAAGTCACTTTGCATTCACGCTGTTAATGGCTTAATCTAACCAGGACATTTACATCTCGCAGGGAAGTCGTGGCCTAATGGTTAGAGGGTTGGACTCCCAATCAAAGGGTTGTGGGTTCTAGTCTCGGGCCGGATGGAATTGTGGGTGGTGGGAGTGCATGTACAGTTCTCTCTCCACCTTCAATACCTTAGGTGCCCTTGAGCAAGGCATTGAACCCCCAACTGCTCCCTGGGCGCAGCAGCATAAATGGCTGCCCACTGCTCTGGGTGTGTGCTCACAGTGTGTGTGTGTGTGTGTGTTCACTGCTCTGTGTGTGTGCATTTCGGACGGGTTAAATGCAGAGCACAAATTCTGAGTATGGGTCACCATACTTGGCTGAATGTCACTTCACTTTTTTTGTTGTTTTTTTTTTTTTTTTTCACTCAATCACACATTTAACTACCCTAGCCAACCCAGAACTGGTTTGTCCAGTTTGCAGCCCCCAACAAAAAAAAACCTGGTACAGTATGTGTCACTGGGTTAAAATCAAATTATAACTAAACATACAAAGCTTTAGCCTACATAAAAACATGTTGAAAACGTTCGTATACATTGAACATTTCGTTACAATCTAATGTTTACGAAACAGTCGCAGTTAATTACTTTGTCACTTTGGTCAAGAAGTGCATTCTATATGCAATGTAATTACAATGAATAAACTTACTTTGGCCAGTACAACACTGTTTTCTTCACCTGCTGTAGATGGACCCAGCCACAGCAGAAAGCCTCGTAACTTTCCAAAGACTTGTGGCTTTTAAACTCCTGCATTGTGTAGTAACTTAAACCAAAAACAATATAATTCCCAATATCCATATGTGTGCATGGAGGTAAATGGTCCAGGTCTCTGTGCCGCTTGAGAGCTTCTCCAAATACCGCTGTTTTGCGCTTGGTGTAACCTAAAACAAACTGTATTCCATTGTTCCTATGTTTTCCATATGTATTGTGTGAGGTATTGCAGAAGTAACTTCCAGGCATGGTAAAACAGTGCAGAATTGCGAGAACCTCCTCTTAACAACACATGTAAACAATCCTGTTTCACTGCCGGTGTCCTGACATTTTATCCTACCCGTCAGATTTTCCTACCCGGGTTTACTGCGCATGCTCACATCAATGTTGGGTCCTTTTTCTCATGCTAAACAACAATTTTTTATGTATCTGCATTACTGTAAGGGTAGGTTTAGGGTTGGGGGTAGGTGTAGACTTTAATAAAAACGCAATCTAAATGGTAGAAAATAATATATATTACTGGTTTCCTGTAGCTGTATCCCTTCTAGTTACAACCGCGAATATAACACATAATTACATTATTTGCAGTACTGTAAGGGTAGGATTAGGGTTGTGGTAGGTGTAGACGTTAATAAACCATAACTTTACAGTAGCATTTTTCGTTGTCGAATTGTACTACCAACTGTTTTAGTGGGAGGTAGGAAAATCTGACAGCGTAGGACAAATCGACATAGACAGTAAAAGAAATGGACACAGCGACCCCATTGGAACTCAACAGAGACAATTGAAGCCCATTTTTAGCATTTTTTAGCACTTCCGTTTCTGACGCGCAGACTCAAACGAAGCTTGACGACGTCAGCAACCTGTCTGACAGATGTAAATCTTCTAGTAGCTGTGCGTGCAAACTGCCATCGTTAATCTTGCAGAGACGGCGAGCTTGAGCGGGGAGTTCTTTGTCGTGAGTGAGCAGGAGTAAGTATTCTGATTAATTGTTTTGTATAGTATTTTAAAATGTAACGCCAGTACGCCATATTAAGTTAATTGCCTGCGAGCTTCTCCTCCTCTCTGTACGGTAATGCGACAGAGAGTCGATTGGTTATGACGCAATCGTTAGCCTATTTTTTACAAAAACTGTTTATACAGGGCCATAATGTAACATAGAAGGTAATGGAGCCCTTTATACATTGTCGTGTATCTTTAGATATAAATAATGGACAAACGGAGTCTTTAAATGCCTCAGATGTAAAGTTATTCGCTGTCAAAGTGAAGCCAAAATGAATGGGAGTCAATGGGAATGCTAACGCAAGTGAAGTTCTGCTACAAGATGGCAGCACGCAGCCGACTTCAACTTCCGGTCGACTTCCTTGCCACCTGCAAATCGACAGAACACCGGTATCCTTCCAACATGGCAGAGACCGTGATATCGAGGGAGGGGCTTTGTGCTATGACGACAACTTCTCATTCTCAATACGCTAAACCCAGTGCAGTCTGAGCCGGAAAGAGAATTGATTAGTTCATCTCATGAGTCTTCGGGTCGAGTCATTGCTTAATCACGTGACAGACCAACGGTTGGTCTGGCAACGCCCCCGGGAACGCCCCGTCATGTGATGTGAATTTAGCCCGTGGGGGAAAACATTGCCTTGGCGACAATTGAAATACACGGGACAATCACGCCGAAGAGTTCCTGTGTTGTTTTCTGTACCTCAAATAAATAACAAATTATGAATTGATGTTCTACATCCTTCCTAATAAACATACAGAGCCGGAAAGGATTACAAAATGGCTACAAGCCATAAGTTGTGAGGATAATCAAGGGAAGTTATGGAATCCCAAGACTAAGCACGGGTGTGTGCAGTTGGCATTTCATCACAGGAAGGCTATATTAACATCGTGTTCATTATTAACGTTATCAAAACTGTGTAAGGTTATTTCAGAAAGTGGAATGGATATATAATTAGCCTTATCATTCTACCTTAAGCAAAACTATGTAACGTTAGCCTAGTGTCGAACATAAACCCACTTAAAAAAAGCATGTGGACACGTAACTTAGTTTTGTGTCAAAACTTTTACACTTTCATTCATAAATTCACCCCGTCTGTGTTTGCGAAACGATTGAATCGCGGAATCCAGTCAAAAATAGAATTTGCTGTATAAAGCAGAACGTCACGATATTTGGCTATTTTTGAATGAATACATCTATATTAAGGCTGTAAAATGAATCTAATATCGATATGGACTAGTGTATATGAATATTAAAGAGCCACACAGATGGGAAATCAAAAATTACCTGTATTACAGTGTATGATTTAGCTGTCCATCAGTGTAAACAATGTGCAAAGTAATTAAACCAAAAAGTACAAGATTGATAAAGTTATTGGCTTCTAAAGTAAGGAGTCGACTCTGAATCGCTGAAACGAGTCGTTATAGATTTCAAATTTTTTGCCCATCTCTATGTACGTCACTAGGAGCACTTTGCATAATAATCTCCGCCTACCGTGTTGGGAGAAACGGAACTCTGACCTGCCCCACCCCCCACACAGACGCTCTGTTTGGTGTGAGAACATCATGTCGAGGAGACAGTGTGTTTTTAATTGTAAAGGCAAGTTTGTTTTATTTTACTGATGACTGCTTTTCTAATCTCGGTGAGTACAGCGGGACTTTCAAAGCGTTTGGCCATAAAAGAGGGTTCATTACCAAATGTATTTAAAACAACGAGCATCTCCGAATCACAACGCAAAGTATGGTTATGAAGTTATGTGTCTGTTTTCTCCCGAGCATCTTATCAGTATGTGTGCTGTCTGCAGCCTGTCTGTGCTGATCGTCATGTACAAACACGTCATTAAAATGAAGTGTAACTCCGTGAATACTCAACGAAGAGACATGAGAGAGATATCTATAGAAAGCTTGACATGTCTACTTTAAAACTAAACAAGTGCTTCCGAACAGATATTCTGTGATAAAGTAATCCATATGAAAACAACGCTATGTCTGTTTTTCATGTCTCCCTTCATTATATCTGACCACGCCCCCACGCTGAACGTGCTATTCAGATTCAAACTGAAGCGCACGGCTTGAATACACCCACACAGAAGAAAAAGCAGCGAGACTGTCCAAGTTTTTTTATTTTACTGTTTGCTTCACGATGAGAGGAATAAGACATAATTCACCCCAAACAGATGCTAACACTTAGTTTACCGTGGAGGTGTGTGCGGAACAACCAATCAAACCTGACTATGTTAGTTGACCAATCAGAACACAGTATGCTACTGACAGGTGGGGTTTAAGGAAACTGAATCTTCTGAACAGCTTCACGCGAACCGTTTTTTTTTTTTTTTTTTTTAACCTTGGATGGATTTAAACCTAATGTACAGGACTTATAAACAGTGATAGAAAGCTTAGAATTTTCATCTTACTGGCTCTTTAAAGTTAAAAGAGACTACAATTGTTCTACGTGTCTCTGGGAATGAGTGCTCAATATGTGCATTTTGCCATTAAGATACACACGATGCTCGCAGTGTTTTCCCCCACGCCGACTCCGCCCTCGCCACGCCCCCAGCTATGACTAGATGCCGACTGTATCTATACGCTAAAAACATAAACAGTAAAAGAATGCACTATTGAGCCGGAAAGAGAATTGATTAGTTCATCTTTCGGTTCTTCGGGTGTTCGTTATTTTGTCCCGTGACGTGACAACATTGGCTACAGTAATTAGTTAATTTACAACTTTCCTTACAAATGGGTGCGTAGTACTAATTATTATTTATTTATTATTAATCTTATTATCATTATTATTTACTCTTACAGTTACTTGATGCATTTCTGGTTTCAAATTGTTGCTTTTAATTTCTGTCATGATGGTACTTTCGTAACATCTTTATAAACATTAAATTAAATTCAATTCAATTAATGTTATATATATATTAATTGCTCCCTATACTTACCTATAGAGACTGTGTTTTGCGAATTCCTAATTTTCTTTCCCTCAAAGTCCATTAACGTTTGCACAACACGTGGATTTGAGCTCTCCTGTATGGCGTCCTGATAGAGGCGGACGATACTCCGAAATTTGAAAGTGTTAAACGTATACATAATTGTTCCAAAACTGCCCATGATCTGGATTCATTGGATGTGTGTCTTCCCGAGTCTCCAGCGGCAAGCCCCTTACCAAAAATGCGAAGCCCGTCCTCAGACCCTTCTGATGCCATTTTGCTGGAGGCAATAGAGAGACTGGATAAGAAGCAGGATGACTTTATGGAGAAACTTCTGGAGGTCGAGAAATCGGTTGCATCCAATTCCACCCTCATCTCTGATCTCACAACACGGGTTGACGCTGTTGATAGAAACAAAAAAAAAAAAACTGAGAATACAGCTGTTAAATTTGGCTGCAGAAAATAAACACTTATGGGATAAAGTGGATGAGCTGGTTGCCTACAAGAGGCGTTGGAATCTGAGGATTTCGGATGTGCTGGAGGAAGTTGGGGTGAATGTCAAGATGGTAATAATGGACATTTTTCTTCAGGTGTCACCAGGCTTAGCAGATATTCTGCAGTGTTCGATTGATGTTGCGCACAGGCTTGGCCCTAAACTGGGCAATGCACGTGTAGCAACAATGAGTTTAACAGAATAATTAACTCAAATGATATATAGGGAATTTGAATAATTAATCAGGAATATGATTAATTTAGATCTCAGATGACAGTTACATTAAATTTGATTATGAAAAATAGCTCAATTTGCCTATATCAATAAATAATTACAGGGCATTGTAATTTACTCATTAATATGTCAATATTCCATTCTTCATATCAATTGTTGTGATAGCTCTTACTGTAAATTACTGCAAATCAAACAGCGGTTTGTCCAGCAGACCACTGTTGACCTATCAATTTTAATAAAGTTATCACGCCTTATAATTCAAGGAAAAATATTCTCTGGCCATGAAAACATTATCCTATCCTTATGATAAATTTAGTTTCTAAATTTAAAGCTTGTAGCTAAAGATCAGACATCTCAGTGACTCGTAATGTGAGTGGGGTGGAGTCCAAGCCAATCGTCAGTATATGGGTTTTTAATAATTAAACTAGTAATACATCAAACTACAAATCACACAGAGTAAATATGCGTACGACAATACAAACAGTAAGCTTTATACAAGACATAACGAATCCAAATAAAAGAGAGAGAGAGAGAGAGAGAGAGAGAGAGAGAGAGGGAGAGAAAATAGAATGAGATCACATAAGGAGCTCAGGTATGAAAATCATAGTCAGTAACTTTTGGAAGCCAACAACAAATCAGATCATAACAACACTTTAAAGCAGCATTTAAATCTCCATAGAGAAACTGATACTTGCAAAGTGTCCAATGTGCCTGGCGTGAGCTGGACATCGGGGCGCTCTGCTTTTGAAACCGCGGGCGTGTGCCGGAGGCCATGTGACGCGCGTGCACGCTGCGCTTGATCTTGGCGTGAGTCCTTTGTCCTGTCCTCGCGCGGTATTTGAAAGGTTCAACAAACAATGTTCCAAAATTCGTCTTTCTTGCGTGGAGAGGCGAATAGTTGAATAAACTTAGTAAAGAAAAGAAAAGAAAAGAACGAAAACGAAAGCTTCCAAAGGAGCCATTAAAATGGCTTTTTCTCACAGCCCCTGTGCTGAGGGGGTTTGCGCTATGAGCAGCGCTATGAGCAGCGTGTCCGAGAAAGGAGAATGAGAAGAAGAGAGAGGGCGGACCTTGTTCGGTCGTTCTGATGGCTTGAAATGGTTCACGCCCCTTTTTCACGTAAACAGCCAATGAAAGTCAGCGATCTAAAGCGGAGGGAAAAGTTCCTTTGTCTCTGTGAAGACAACCCCCTGGAGATCTAGGGCTTGTCCAAATTCCAGGGATTATTCTAGTTAGTTTGTAATTCAGATTACATACATTTTTCATTACTTTGCTCTAGATAAATGGGTTTGTCAGAACATGACGATTAGAACAAGACTAAACATAATAGGTACTGTATATGTGATCAAAACATGAAGTTACATTCAAATGTAGAATTACACATATTTAAAGATTTGCTTAACACATGATAACACTGCAGATGTTGGGAAACATCTAAATGTACCAAAAGGGAATACGTAATACATTTATAAAACATAAAAACTAACAGGTAACGAATTCATTCCATAGAATGCATTGGGGAGAAGATTTGGCTTCTCTCCTCTCCAGTGTCCAGGGTGGTCGTAAAGTTTTACGACCTGCAAAGATGGGGGTTGCAGAAACGTGGCTCTAAAAGTAAGGAACTTTACAAAAAGTTTCCTTTTGTGTATGTTGGAATGTGGTTGGGGGTTTTCATTTCTTCTTTGAAGCTCGCATGGGCATCGTAAATAATTTAAGTCCAGCCAGGCTGGCGCCGGGCCAGGCACTTGGTGCAAAAAGAGTTTCAATTGGAAAATCTGAATTAAACACATGAATCGATGATCTGCATATCCGTTACACACCTCCCCCTTTCGTCAGATGAAGTCCCTGTGTGGACATCATCGGACGGCAATCATCAGGATGGGCAGATGACAGGTGAATCGTGATGGTCATGCAGCAGGTGGGTCATGATGACAGGTGGTTCCTGAAGCTGAGGATTCAGCTTGGTGAGGTTCGGTATTGTCTTTGACTTTGCGTCCCTTTTCCGGGGATTCCATCGGAGACCTCCAGCCACAGTTGTCGTGTATTAAACGACTTTTACTCAGCTCACAACTTGGATTTTATGTTTATCACGGAATCCTGGATAAAGGTTGGTGATCTAACTCCGTTTTCTGATCTGATCCCTGATGACTGCACATTTTTTAACTCTCCTCGTCCGAGTGGACGCGGGGGTGGCATAGTAACAATTTTAAAGAACTCTCTCTCTGCACGCTGTCGATTGGTCCCTGGAACGGCCTTTTCCAGCTTTGAAGCTCAGTTTCTTCACTTGGACTGGAATGGTCCTGTATGTCTAGTGGTGATTTACCGTCCTCCGCACTGCACTAAGGATTTTATACAGAATTTCACTGAACTGATCGGCAATATTGCCACAAATTACGATCGCTTTCTATTGGTGGGTGATTTTAATATCCATGTCTGCTGTCCGTCTAACCCCTTATCACATGAGTTTCTTAATATTATCGATGCTTTTAATCTATCCCAGTGGATCAGTGACGCTACTCATATTCAGGGTCATACGTTGGATCTTGTACTCTCATATGGGCTTGATGTGACTGATGTTGTGCTCTCTGATTTTATGATCTCTGACCATAAGCCTATATTATTCACACTGTGTCTTCCAGATCTCTCTTACTTTTCAAATACTACTGTAAATCTTTCTCGCTTCTACTCTCCACAGTTTAGCACAAATTTCAACTTGTGTTTTGCTGATTGTTGCTCACAGTTGCACTTAGATCAACCGTTATCTGACTTGGATGCTGATCAACATCTTAGCCTCTTGAACTCTGCCTGGCTTAAGGCAGCAAATGCAACTGCCCCCCTTAAGCCTCACAAGCAAAAAACTAAATCTATACTGTGGCAAAACTCTGATACCCGTCTCCTAAGACAAAACTGTAGAAAGGCAGAACGTAAATGGAAAAAAGACAGGCTGCATATCTCTCTTCAATTGTTCAGAGACTCTCTTACTTCATACCAGTCTGCAGCTAAGTCTGCAAAAGCTGCATACTTTTCTAACATAATTGAATCTAATCACTCTAAACCTAAGGTTTTATTTTCAATTATTCAGTATGTTACCAATCCTTCTGTTACCACCTTGCCTGTGGCCTCTGATGCTCTCTGTGAAAGCTTCTTGAGATATTTTAGTGACAAAATTACTAACTTAAGACTTGGTGTCTGCCCCACTTTAACTTTATCCATCTCTCCTATCATGTCATCTTCATCTGCATTTTTGGATGCTTTTCAACCCATCAGTCTCCAGGCATTGAAGGAGGTGATTAACAATCTTAAGCCCTCATTCTGTTCTAGTGATATCATTCACCCCAAATTTTTAAAATTAATTATTGATTCGATTGGGCCTGGTCTGCTGTCTCTTATTAATAAGTGTCTCCAAACTGGCTCCGTTCCTGCCGACTTTAAAGTTGCTACAGTCACTCCTCTTCTCAAGAAGCCTTCACTGGACCACACTGTTCTAAAAAATTTTCGTCCAATTTCTGTTATGCCTTTTATTTCAAAAGTTTTAGAGAAAATTGTGCTGAATCAACTTCAACACTTTTTGACCAGTAATTCTATTTATGAGGTCTTTCAATCTGGTTTTAAATCTGCTCACAGCACTGAGTCCGCCCTTTTGAGGGTGTTAAATGATATTTACCTCTCCACTGATTCCGGGGACTCTGTGGTTCTTATTCTTTTAGATTTATCAGCCGCTTTTGATACCATAGACCACTCCATACTATTATCTAGATTAGAGTCTTGGGTAGGTCTAAAAGCAAATGCTCTGAAATGGTTTCAATCGTACCTATCTGACAGAAGGTTTTTAGTGAAACTGGGAAATTTTTTGTCTTCCCCTGCTCCTCTGACCTGTGGCGTTCCACAAGGCTCTATTTTAGCTCCCTCTCTTTTTTCTCTGTACATGCTGCCTCTGGGTTCTATCCTAAGAAAACATGGTGTGTCTTTTCATTTCTATGCAGATGACACTCAAATCTATCTTCCAGTTAAGAAAAACAACTCCACTGCGATCACTTCTCTTCTCCAATGTTTAGAGGAGGTGAAATTATGGCTAGCCCAAAATTTCCTCTTCTTAAACGAGGCCAAGACCGAGGTAATTATTTTCGGTCCAAATGACAACTCTCAGTGTATAAGCCCTGAGCTAGATAGTTTATCCGTTTTTAGATCCTCACAGGTGAAGAACCTAGGTATTACTATTGACCAACACTTAAAATTTGATAGACATATCTCTTCTGTTATTGGATCCAGTTTCTATCAGCTTCGTTTACTGTCTAAAATTAAAAACTTTCTCACTCCAAAAACTCTAGAAATGGCTGTTCATGCATTTGTTACATCGCGTCTAGATTACTGCAATTCTTTATATTGCGGTATATCTAAATCTCAAATTGCACGACTTCAGCTAGTCCAAAATGCTGCAGCCAGACTTCTTTTAAACTGTCGTAAACATGAACACATAACCCCAATTCTCAGATCCCTTCACTGGTTGCCAATTTCTCAGAGAATAGACTTTAAAATTCTCCTCTTCATTTATAAATCCCTTCATAACAAAGCTCCTGTCTATTTATCTGAACTTCTTCATCCTTATACTCCATCAAGAAACCTACGTTCCTTTGACCAGGCTCTGTTGGTGGTCCCTCGTGTTAGGCTAAAGCGTAGAGGGGAGCGTGCATTTGCAGTGGCTGGGCCACGACTCTGGAATACCCTGCCTTTAGAGATCAGACTGGCCCCTTCCTTGTCTATTTTTAAATCCTTGCTAAAAACTTTTTTATTCTCCTTAGTGTACTGACTACTGTGTTATGCTACATTTTGAAATGGGTGGTTTTAAATTTTTGTCTGGTCTATTTTATTTTTTATTTATTTTATTTTTTTTATTTTTCTTTATGTATGATGTGACGAGCACTCCCAGAGGAATCAGCGTCGCCCTGGAAACCAAACCAAAACACCTGCACGTCCTCGTCACCGGCTGATCGGTCACAGCTGCTCCCCATCAGCCAGCACATTGAAAAGCAGCACATGTTGCACTGAGAAGAGGTGCTCAAACAGAACGCAAAGCTGGACTAACCCCTCTCTCCTATCCCCACAGAAAGCAGCGAGTGACCGACAGCCCACACCCTTTGGAGCACGTCTGGACACCCACTTTCCCCTTGATTGGCACAGAGGAGCACGGAGAGCACACGGGGAGCACCAACCAGCGGAAAGCAGATCAGGACACTTCACCAGGCACCCTTCACTTTTCAATAAACCCACCCTCCGGGGCTTTTGATTTCACGTACCTCTTGTCGAGTGGTTCTTCACCCCGTGACAATATGCAATATTCTTGCTCTTATGTAAAGCACTTTGGTCAGCCAGGAGGCTGTTGTAAATGCGCTATACAAATAAACTGAACTTGAACTTGAACTTGAACATAACAATGTTAAACATTCTGGCGGCAGCAGCGGCTCTAAGCAAAGCTCCCGGGAACTGTTTGGAGCGGTGGTGGTGTCCACCTAACTCCATTTGTGTAACCGTCACTTTCTCATGTTGGCTGAACAGGTGTTTGACATCGGCCTCAGTGTGAGTGAGGGAGTCCTCTCTCCATCGGAACCTTGTACAGCTGTATTCGGTTACAGTGCTGGGGTAGTGTGCCCTGTCATCGGTAGTCAGGAGTCTCAGCGGTTTTCTCGGTGGCAGCTGTCCTCTCTTTGGCTGACAGCACGGCACGGCAAACCACAGCAGCATCCTGGTACAGATAATAGGGAGAGAGAGAAAGGGGAGAAAGAAACAAACAAGGCCTGTCTTTGGTTGGACAGGACAGTCTCTTTGCTTCGTGGGCGGCGACTGGGTTTAGCTCGCCCTCGCCCATGTTTGCCACATCTTGCTGCTGGCATGATGCTTGCTTCAGTGTTTTGTCAGTGGCTCTGGTGCTGCGTGGTGCAGCACATGCTGCGTCATGGAAATATATTGGCATTATCCCCCTTTTGCTCCGTGGCATTACACGCCCTGGCATTGTGATGTCAGACGGTGCACAACCGACAATATTGTTCTGTGCACGCAGCATGGTTTGTGTATCATGCAGTGGTCTGGGGCTTTGGTTGTCAGTGACTGTAGACTGGTTGCCAGGGTGGATGGAGGTGTCTGAGAGGTGGTAAAGCAAAGTCATTATCGAGGTTTCAGAAGCCCGCATATCCGCTTTGTTGGTCAGTGTAGACAACGGAGCCAGCGTAAGCGATTCTGATGTAGGCAGTGTAGCTAGTAAAGTTCTTATGCTGTGTGTAATCACTTCAACCTTGAATGTGGGTGGGAGGGTTGAAAGTGACCACAGAATGTTGTTTAGTGTGCCAGTTTTGGCAAGGGTGTTAGTGTGATCTTTAAAGTCCTTGTCTAGACTTGGTAGCTTTGAGTGTCCTTTTACCTTCTTCCAGTACACGATCACATTGTGTGTTTTTGTGATGTTATCACCTTGCTGGAACAGGTGTTGGTGTTTGACATGCTTGTTGTTTGCAAGTGTGAGTCCGAGTTCCACACATTCAGGTGAGGATTGGAAGAAACCCAGCGTGTGGTGTAAGGTTTGACCACCTTGCAGGTTGAGCCGAACAGCGACCCCTTTGGTGTAAGCTGGTACCACCGTACCCTGTTTGTTGACTAAGGTACAGAGGCTTGAACTTGGGCCTGTTGTTAGGGCGTTGTACTCATGGCTGGCTGCTGGGGTTCCCGTGACCTCTGTGACCTGACCGTCTGGCTCTGTGGGAGTTCCCGTGACCTCTGCGACCTGACAGTCTGGCTCTAGCAACCTGTGTGGCTGGAGAGAAAGAGGTTCTCGCACTTGAGCAAAGTCTTTTAGCTGTTTGAAGTTCAGAAAAGGGTCAAAGTGTTCTAGCAGGTCTTTGTCGATGAGCAATGTATGAGTGTTCATTGGTGGGACATACATGGGATGTATTAGACTCATCGGAACGAATGTCAGGTGAATGGAAACAACCTGTTCAAACTGGATGTCATCCTGTCTGTACACCTGTACATTCAGTTCATAAGTTTGAGGTGTAAGAGTTCGATCTTGTCTCTTAGCTTCAAATTGGAGTCTTTTGAAAAGGTAAGATGAGATCACCGTCGGGTTTAATCCTGTGTCGATCAGGTCTTCCCTGTTGACTCCTTTTCGGCCCACCCCCTTTTTGACAAGGCTGCCCAGGAATGTTGGCATCAGGGCAGGTGTGACGATCGGTGGGTGGTGAGGACCGGTCTTGTGTAGCTCGCTGCGAAGGCAGGTAGTCAAAACAGCATTTTCTGGTACCTTGTGTTTGTGGTACCTGGTGTGAGGACCTGTGCTGTCTCGTTCAGGGTGTGCAGCTGTTGACTGTGGAGCTTGGGTGTTGTTGTCACTTTGTGCTGTAACAGTTAGCTTTGTGGTCTGTAGATGACGGGCAGTGTTCTGGGTGCTTGGCTCATCTTCCTTGTGAGTTTTCATGTGAAGAAGCACTTTCAGCACCCTCAGGATCTCTGCTGTCTCAGACGTGGCTGCACTGTGTTACCCTCTGCTGGCTTGGAACGGTATTGACTCTCTGTAAAAATGTCTGTGACTGTGGTGTTGTAGGGCGCCATCTAGGGTTAACTCCAAGCAGTGCTCAGAGACAGAGACTCTGGGGTTTTTCACAGTCTTTTCACAAATAGTCTTTTGCTTGGTGCAAGCTTTGTGGGCTAAGTTCCGTAACTCTTGTGTAGTCCTGTTACGGGGACACACTGGGACTCTGAGATGAAAACTCCAACTGGCATGTAGGTTTAGGAGGAACAGAGTTTTTAAGTTGATATCCTGTTCCATACCTGGTTCGTTGCATGCTCTGAAGTAGGCTTTTCGTAGCTGACTACAGCAAGTCTGTGGGTTTTTAAATCGGCCCTGTTTGAGGTCCATAGCAATAAGGAGCCCATGGTCTGAGTTTGGATCAGAGAATTCAAGAATCAAAGTCTGTAGCAGTTGCTGGTAGTACGCTTTGACAGTCTCTGGTTGACGATCCAGAAAGCAATGCTCATCACGGCTGGACGTGATTTTTAACAGGTACAATGTGTTCACATCTGTCACGTTGGTGACAGTTTGCAAATGAAAGTCAATGGCTTGTAAAGAAGCATGCACGTCATGTCCTCCTGCAGGATCTGGATTGAATGTAGAGATGCTTCTGGTTAGCTTGTGAAGTTCTCTGTGATCAGTGCAGGGTTTAGTGACATGCGTTCTCTGGAAGGGTTCTCTTCCCTCCGTTGTTGACAGGTGTTCTTGTAAGCTGGCTGGTGATTTCTTGAGCCGTGAGCTTACACCCCCTTTTCCAGCTCTGGGTTCTTGGCTGAAAGGGTTGGAGTGGCGGCCCGGGAGAAATTTTGTGGTGTGCGTTTCTCCGATGCAGCCACTCTGTAATCTGTGAGATTGTCTCAGTTCGGTGTGAACAGTGTCAAGTTCATCTTGGAGCTCATCTCTCTACAGAGTAAGCTTGTTGAATTTAGCTCGGGCCGCTTGCAAGTGTGTTTTGCAGGCCCAGGTTTTATAGTCTCTTTCTTTCAGTTCAGTCTCTGCTCTTTTTAGGAGAGCGCCACCTTGCTGGAGTTTTTTGTTGAGGTATTTTCGGGCTTCTCTCTCCAGCTGTTCTCTTTGATCTGTGTCGAGGCGAAGATCTTGCAGGGCATTGTTAAGTCTTTCAACTCCTTTCTGTAGCTCTGGATATGTGTCGTCCTCTTTCTCGCGCTGGTTCTGGGTCTCGAGGAGGAGCTGATCAAGATGACTCTGGGTTGGGGCCTGGTCCTTCCAGGCTTCCTCCGCGATGTTGCTCCGTTCACTGAGCCGTGCCTGGACGACGAGAATGGGAACTAGGCTTCCGAAGATCCTGGCGAGTTCTCTGTAGTAGTCGCTTGTGGTTGTATCGTGTGCCATCAGTTCATCTAGCTCGGTGTCTAGTTGCTCTGGGTGCTACAGGTTACTGGCGTCCTTGCGAAGGAAGGGGGTCGTCACTGCTTTCAACCATGTCGAGAGGTGGCCCCCGTGGACTGCTGGACTGGATGCCTGGAACATCCTGACTCTCTGTTGGTGAGAGAAGCACAGCACACACACACACAAAAAGACCAATGCAAGTTCGTACTACGTTTAACGAGCTATATTCATACGGGCTGTGCAGTTTATGAGAATTTTGGGGCTGACTGATGCAAACAATCAGACAGTTAAGTAGCCAATTAACTTGGGTCAACGAAGGACCTGAAATGGAGATTTGACAGGCAGTAGCCTAGCGGGTCGTGTGATGACACCGGCTGCTGGTTGTTGCTCTACTATTTAACTTCGTTGGTGGCTCCCAGGTTACTGTCTCTATGTGAAATGAAAGAAACAAATCACAACAGAACAGAGGGTAGAAAAAGATCAAAGTGAAGCACAACACTTGAAATGAGATGAAAACAATAGAAACACAATGTGTTAGTGGGAATAAGGAGGCCTAAGCCTACTGCTAGGTTTTAAGATAGGGCCAACAGGTGAGTGTGCTATCTGGGTAGGAAACCTAGAAATATGGTGTGGCTTAAAGAAGCAAAAGGGTCAGAACACTTAAAATATATCCGGGGGAATATCTAATATTCTTTGGCTTATAATAAGTGGATAGGTTTTATCACTTTTGGTTCACCTGGTTGAATTGAAGTCATTCAGGTGGGAACCAGTGGCTTGGTCAACCTCCCCGGTGCTCCCCAAACACTGAACCGCAGTGTCCCCGGTCCTCCGTTACTCTGGCGTGGCACCGTCTCGAACGGATTGTGACTTTTAGCACAACCTTTGGAGTGCCAAAATTGCTGATGTCTCTTGAGACAAGAGGAACCGAGTTTCACTCGCAGCCAGTATCGGTAACACCGGTCGGGCAGCCTTGCTCACTGGAAACCTGAGATGACTGTCCAATCACCGAGGGAGTTCTTACAATCAAATACACAAAGGATGAACAAAGGAAACTTAAAGTTAATTAAGGTTTGGTTCGTTTGACATCAATTGAGTAACTATATATGTAGAGAGGAAAGGTAACAGCTTTACCTAATAATAATAAAACAAAACAAAGGAATTATGATAATAATGGTAATTATCAAAATAACCTAAGTCAAAAGAGAGAAGAAAAATAATAAACATCAAATTAAAAGACAGGAATGAAACAAGGGAGAAGGAGTAGCTGGTTTTCACCAAAAAGGGGGGGGGGGGGGGAGTACTGCTTCTCTGTCTTTAAGACAGAAAACTTAATTCAAATTAAAAATTCAAAACTGGTTTAAATCAAAATTTAAAATAAGCATGTATGAATTAAAAGGAAAATCTGAATAATATCCTATAATAACCCATGATAGCTTGTAAGTTATCATTAATAGTTATGAAATTAATCAAACAGGGTGAGATTAATCAAAAAGGGTAAAAAAAATAGGAGGTCTGTTAGTCGATTTAACAGGAGGCTTACCTTCTAAGTGGGTCAATCAGTGGTTGACACATCTAGATTTCCACTATTAACAATTACATTTTAATTCAAATCATGTTTGAACCAAACTCAAAGTAAATGTAAACAGTCAAAGGCAGGGAACATTCTTTTGTTTCCCTGTAATAATATTCGCACGAGCAAAGCTGTAAATGCAAATAATTATCGAGAATTTAAACAGCTAATTCATTACCTCAAGGGGAACTAGATTAGCAATTAGAGCGCATTATCTGAAACGGCCACGGGATGGCGACTTTGCACTCATGCAAGCTGGAATCAGAAAGCAGGGCGTACCCTAAAATTTCTAACCCACACGTTCCCTCTGGTGTTAAGATAGCGGAATTACAATTTCAATATGACTTAGAAATTATCTGATCGTTTGTCAGGCTGATTTTCTGCATCAAAAATCACAAGTAACAAACCAAAGGTTTTGATCTCTGAGGTGATATATTAACATAGGTTGAAGAAGGATCCGTTCACTTCCAAAACACAACTGTAATAAAAACAGGAATTTTCCAACTGTTGACTCCAATAAACATTTATCAAAATAGCACTTATGATTTAAATGTTTTAGATTTAAAAATCGGGTAGTGAAGCCAATTTTAGACCAGGAGTTTTTATCGTTTATTTTTGAATATTACTGTGGTTTACCACGAATTCAATAACGATATTTAATAAGCAAGGCCTTTTTAACTGAATCAGAGGAACATCGCTCATGTTCAGATTTACATGTTGCAACTAATAAAAGATTTCTTTATCTTTTAATTATTCATATTAAAATGTTCTCACTGTAAAAAGATTTTGGTCTTTCTTAACAGGATACTTTTAACATTATACTGCAGTTTACTTTCATTAAAAATAACAGTGACTATACTGTTAAGTTTCTACAAATACCTAGCGCGCTGACTGACCAGCTTTTTGCCTCAGTCAGTTGAGTGAGTTTGCGTCTTGCGACTTATCTCACAAGTAATATTACATAATTTCATAGCGCACGTGCAGAAATGATTAAAAACCATATACACAGATTGATTGCTCACAAAACTAAGTTTGAAATGGCCGCGTTATCTCCACCAATTCTGTAGCAACAATGAGTTTTACAGAATAATTAACTCAAATTATATATAGGGAATTTGAATAATTAATCAGGAATATGATTAATTTAGATCTCAGATGACAGTTACATTAAATTTGATTATGAAAAATAGCTCAATTTGCCTATATCAATAAATAATTACAGGGCATTGTAATTTACTCATTAATATGTCAATATTCCATTCTTCATATCAATTATTGTGATAGCTCTTACTGTAAATTACTGCAAATCAAACAGCGGTTTGTCCAGCTGACCACTGTTGACCTATCAATTTTAATAAAGTTATCACGCCTTATAATTCAAGGAAAAATATTCTCTGGCCATGAAAACATTATCCTATCCTTATGATAAATTTAGTTTCTAAATTTAAAGCTTGTAGCTAAAGATCAGGCATCTCAGTGACTCGTAATGTGAGTGGGGTGGAGTCCAAGCCAATCGTCAGTATATGGGTTTTTAATAATTAAACTAGTAATACATCAAACTACAAATCACACAGAGTAAATATGCGTACGACAATACAAACAGTAAGCTTTATACAAGACATAACGAATCCAAATAAAAGAGAGAGAGAGAGAGAGAGAGAGGAAGAGAAAATAGAATGAGATCACATAAGGAGCTCAGGTATGAAAATCATAGTCAGTAACTTTTGGAAGCCAACAACAAATCAGATCATAACAACACTTTAAAGCAGCATTTAAATCTCCATAGAGAAACTGATACTTGCAAAGTGTCCAATGTGCCTGGCGTGAGCTGGACATCGGGGCGCTCTGCTTTTGAAACCGCGGGCGTGTGCCGGAGGCCATGTGACGCGCGTGCACGCTGCGCTTGATCTTGGCGTGAGTCCTTTGTCCTGTCCTCGCGCGGTATTTGAAAGGTTCAACAAACAATGTTCCAAAATTCGTCTTTCTTGCGTGGAGAGGCGAATAGTTGAATAAACTTAGTATATCATAAATAAGTCTTATTATAAATGATGGGAATCATTTGTCTTGTGAGATGGATTTGACTATGGAAGAGTTGGATATGATTATCCAGAAAGCCCCCCTCATTAAAAGCTCTGGTCCAGATGGACTGCCTTTTGAATTTTATAGGATCTTTTGGCAAGACATAAATAAGCTTGTTTTTGAAGTTTTTTAACGACTGTGTAAAGAAAGGTGAATTGACTGAATCCATGAAGCAGGGCTTGATCACTTTAATCATATTTAGATAATTGGCGCCCAATTACTTTACTTAATTCTGATTATAAATTATTAGCTTCCCTTTATGCAAATAGACTGAAACCATGTTTAGAAGAAATTGTCTCAGTTTCCCAATCTGGCTTTATGAAAGGTAGGCATATAGCAAATAACATTCGGCTTGTTTTAGATATGTTAGATTATAATGAATTGATCAATGATGGTGCAATCATTTAATTTTAGACTTTTATAAGGCCTTTGACACGGTCGAGCATGAGTATTTTTATTACTCGCTGTGTAGATGTTCAGGGTATTGTTTTAGCTGACCACACTTTTCTATTTAGTTTTTAAAAGATGAGAAACAGGTTCCTGTGATTTTGGAAGCTTTAAAAACCTTTTCTAATGCTTCTGGTCTCACAGTTAATCGAAATAAAAGTGAAATTATACCTATTCATAGTCTTGAAAAACATCAGCAAAAAAATTGAAGAATGTCTTCAATTGCTGGCTTCAAAGAAATGTAACTATCTATGGTCGTGTCCTGATAGCTAAAGCTTAAGGCATTAGGTTTGTTTACCAATCTTATACGTCAACCCAAAATTTGCTAATCTATTGACTCTATACTGTTTAAATTCTTGTGGAAAAATAAAACAGAGTATGTTAAGAGAAACACTCTGACAAGATATACTCTGGAGGGAGGTGTGAATGCTTTGGACTTCAGTACTCTCAATCAGGTTTTCAAGATCGTCTGGATTAAACGTAGCCTGAATGCTGATTCTAATTTGTTATGGTTTCACATACCTAAATTTATCTTTGAAAAATGTGGAGGGTTGAATTTTGTATTGTCTTGCGATTTTAAATGCAACAAACTTCCTCTCAAGCTTGCTAATTTTCATAAGCAAGCCTTGGAGGCCTGTAAGCTTGCCTTTTGCCACAATTTTTCCCCTCATAGGAGTATTATATGGAACAATCAGAATGTGCTGCATGGAAAAAAATCTATCTTTATCAAGGATTGGGTTGACAAAGGTGTTATTTTTATTTTGGATTTATTAAATAAGGATGGTAGCTTTTATTCCTACAATGAATTTATCAACCTTTTTGGAGTAGATTCATCACCTAAAGTTTATAACTGGGTTACTAATTCTATTTCACCTAAACTTTTGCATATGGTGAGGTAATTCTGTAGTTACAGAGTATCCTTTTGTGAAAATCCCCAATTGTCTATTGGAGGTTTGGAGCTCTCCAATGTCAAATGTAATAACTTTTGGATTAGAAAATGTCTTATTAGGAAGATTAGCTGTCATCCCAAAGCTTTTTTCAAATGGAAATTGAATTATCCTTCTCTTTCTACAATTAATATATGGATTGGCATTAATAAGTTTCTGTTACCTAACAAGTGGAAAGAGCTTCACTTTAAAATTCTACATAATTACTATCCCTGTAACTCTCTCCTTTCTAAAATTAAGTTCGACATATCTTCTCACTGCACATTCTGTAATTCTAATTTTGAAACAATACCACATCTGTTTTTTGAATGTGATTATGCAAAAGAGTTCTGGAAAAAAAGTAGCCTGGCTTATATTTTCTGCTTATTACAAACTCTTTACATTTGAGGTTGTGAATGTGCTGTTTTTGATTTGGGACACCGGGTCAAAGGAGATGGATGACAGATTAAAATTGCTCACTTTATGTGGCGAGTTTCATCTTCATAAGTGTAAAGTAACTTTTTCGAAGCCCAATTTTAAACTTTTTTGTGTTGATTTAAAATTAAAGAAATTATGGTTTCATTATAAGTTACTCCCTGAATTTCTGAAGGTTTATTATTTATTTGTGTATTCCCAATGTTATTTATTTCTATTTACTTTTATTCATCTTTTGTATTTGTAATGTCGAATCTTTTGTGAATTGTTTTTTTTTTTTTTGGTAGACTATCCCTTATCTACTGCCTTGCTTTACTCTGAGTGTATTGTATTATTTTTTTTATTTTTTCTTCATTTTTTGTCTTTGATACTGTGTCGCATTTAAAAAAACAAACAAAAAAAAACTAATCAATTCTCTTTCCGGCTCAAGACTGCGTTGGTTTTGCGTATGGGTCTGTCACGTGATTAAGGAATGACTTAAACCCGAAGTCTTCTTGTCAGATGAGAGGTGAGGTGACCTAATCACAGACTGAAGACCCAGGTAAAGAATGAATATTTTTTTCTGTATCTTATAGCATTTTAGTTTTGTATTGTTTGTAGTGTGATCAACATTTGCGTAAGTACTAGATGTGTTGGGGAAGTAACATGTAACATTTTAATTACATTTTGCTAAAATGAACGAAATGAACGAAATTCGTTCAATTTGCTGAATGAGACTCAAAAGTCGGTAAAATCATCCGAACTTCCCATCACTAGTAGGGAACAAAAGTACACTGTAAATGAAAGGAAGCTTTGTTGGACGGAATGCGGCAATACACTTATTTCACCTCATTTGTCTTTTTTCACAATTTTTGGAAGTCATAGGTCTAAGTAAAATTGAAAATGTATGTATCATTAATTTAAATAGGTTACTTACCTTGAAATGTTTCAATTGACAGGCAGAAACTCTATTGTTGTAATTTTTCCTTCACAAAAAGTCTAAAACATAAGTGTAAACACATTTAGTGTAACACATTTTAAAAACATGACAATCAATCCAACTTCATAAGAGAAATTGCTGTAATTATAGGGAATTCTAATAGATGCATAACAATATTCAATATGAATAAACCATAAAAACACTTTTCCTGTACAATTAATTAGTGCTGCTGCGCTAAGACACCGAAAGAGCGGATTGCCTCGCGACTGCATGCTTTTCTTTCGTCTTGAACTTTTATAACCGAAAATTGCAGGTTCATTCAAACGATTCTCACGGTTCTTTGTCTGTCGCATGACTGATGTGTGTGAGCTCAGCTTGCTCGAGCAGCTTCTTTCACTGGTCCGATCTGATAAATGGTCCGTGCGCCTTTTCTAGCTTAATTCTAATGATTTCGTCAAATTTTTTCACATTTCACCAGACATTTTTATTAACTTTAAGTAATACTTGTCTAAAAAGTTTTTTTTATTAATTTACAATCAATCTGATTCTCTGGGGGAAACAAACTGACTAAAGGGAATCTGCTCTGCTCTAGCTCTTATGAATGTCATACAATGATCGATGTGCACAGCACAAACAGACAAAATCTGGATATTTTAGGCAATATATAAAATATGGTCACCTTAATATATGTTCCTTAACACATCTTTTGTTATGCGGTGGCACAGAGTTAGACCCTTTTGACTCCACACAGAAACAGCAATGCGTACGGCATGACATCACTTTGTTTTCAAGAGCTGATGTGAATAAATATAGATTCAAGACAGGATAGTCTGCACATGACCTGATAATTCATTCGGACCCAGAATACATCGAGATGAACTTCACAAAGCACTAAACTCTCATGCAGTGTGTGTTTCATTCATACTAGAAGCCGGAGCGCGCTCTCGCGATGATAGTCATATCAGGAAATTCCTAATATGGACAAAAGCGTCCAGCGATCGCTGTGTTTTTCACATGAAAACAAAAACTTAAGCAAACACGAAGACATTAATATACGACCACGACAATAAATGTTTTTTCAAGTCATCTGCAGCATGTGATAAATAAAGTACAGTACAGACCAAAAGTTTGGACACACCTTCTCATTCAAAGAGTTTTCTTTATTTTCATGACTATGTAAATTGTAGAGTCACACTGAAGGCATCAAGGGCTATTTGAGCAAGAAGGAGAGTGATGGGGTGCTGCGCCAGATGACCTGTCCTCCACAGTCACCGGACCTGAACCCAATCCAGATGGTTTAGGGGTGAGCTGGACCGCAGACAGAAGGCAAAAGGGCCAACAAGTGCTAAGCATCTCTCGGGGAACTCCTTCAAGACTGTTGGAAGACCATTTCAGGTGACTACCTCTTGAAGCTCATCAAGAGAATGTCAAGAGTGTGCAAAGCAGTAATAAAAGCAAAAGGTGAAATATTTTTGTTCAAAATATGTGCTTTTGTACGCCGTTTTAGAGTTGCCTCAGGCGACGCCCAGTTAACGTTGGTCCGTCATTGTTATCACTCCGGTAAGTGGTGGTTCTTTCTGTATCAATTTAAGCCATGAAATTTGTTCACAATATGCACATCTTTACAACGGTGAAGGTGAGAGCAAGTTAGTCATTTCAGTTTTCCTGCTTTGTCTTCGAGTTGCCTGAGAAGGGTGAGACGAGCGCAAGGTTTTTTTTCCTCGACAGTGCAGTCGCTCTGGCAGGTAATGTTCTATGCAGGCTATGAGAATAATTAACAATAAGATCTGAATGGTATTTGTTCACAATATGTGCTTCTGTATAGCTGCTTAGGTGGCTCCAAACTGGTCAGTTCAACCTCTCCTGCTTCGTCTTCGAGAAGTCTTTAAGTCATTCAGTGGCTTTTTTTCCCGACAGATCATGACTTAGGTAAGCACTGTTTTATATATATTAAGTAAAAGGATTTAAATTTTGTTAAGGATATAGAGTTTTCTTTATTTGTTTATAATATGTTCATTTTGTACAGTTATGTGGGTGCCTTTGAGTTTTGAATAAGGTTATTTAAGTTATAAGTGTATTAATAAAAAGTTAAAACAAATGTAACCGTATGAGATAAGCTTGTGTGTTTTCTTCTCAAAGATGTATTTTTTTCATTTAACTTATTTTAAATTGATGTGCTTATGTTTACTAGGTGTACTATAAATCTGTATGTTTTTAAAATGCAAATAACTTAATCTATTTTAAAGCTTATTCATAGGTTTTGTTGTTGTTGTTGTTTTTAATTTGATATTCGTTTAACCAACTTGCTTGCTTTTAGATAGTACTTTAAAGGGATAGTTCACCCATAATTATGTCATTAATAACTCACCCTCATGTCGTTCCAAACCCGTAAGACCTCCATTTATCTTCGGAACACAGTTTAAGATATTTTAGATTTAGCTCTCAGTCCATATATTGTCCATGTCCAGAAAAGTAAGAAAAACATAATCAAAGTAGTCCATGTGACATCAGAGGGTCAGTTAGAATTTGCTGAAGCATCGAAAAGTCATAAGTCATAAATTGGGCCAACTTAAAATTTTAAGGCAACCAGCTGCAGCAGATTTTTGAGTTTGCTCAACTTAAAGGTCAATTAGTTGTACAAACTTTTGTGCAGTGTTGGGCAAGCAACTTGGAAAATGTAGTGAGCTAAGCTACCAGTTACTCTACAATAAATGAAGCTTCACTACACTGAAGCTACCCCCTGGGAAATGTAGCAAGCTAAGCTACATCAACAGTAGCTTGCTACATCTAAGCTACTTTTACATTTTTTTTTTTTTTTTTGTTGAACACGTTTTATTACAAGTCAATGCTATCTCAGTGATCAAAACTGTCAGTCAAACAGATAGGCAGGTGTAATTGTTTAGTTTAATAGTTTTTTGTGTTGCTTATCAATTTGGCAACAAAAACAATCAAAATACATGTAATTAACAATGTGCGCACAAGTAATTGTATGCACCTGTTGCATGGGCATGCTTAATGTACTGTAGGCCTTTGCAGAACAAAATGCAAGACCTCCAAACAGTAAAAATGGCCAGGCTGGACCCTGATAATTTTCAGTAAGCCAGTTAGTTTAGTCAATAATTTGTATGTCTAGACTGAGTTTCAAAAATAAAGCCACCAAGTAAAAAAGTATGACAGCTGTGAAAGCATTCCAGCTACTTAACATTAGACACTTAAGTAATTAGACAGTTTTATACTTTTTAGTTCTCTTTTTAGTTTTAATTAAAAACATATCATGGAAATTTCAGCTGATAAAAGTAAATGGCTTAGTTAGGGACGCTTGATTGAACGCACAGACACTATTGGAAGAGTGCTGAACTGGATGAGGACATCACTGAATCATCAATGAACTGACTTTAACTGGAAAAATTACTCTTTGTTATTGTCCTCTTGCATTATTGACAAACTATTTTTATGCTTAATACTGTAAAGCTGCTTTGACACAACCAGTAGGCTAATGTATCAAGCGTTATAAAGAAGATTTACTTAAATATTAGTTTATTTTTACATTTATTATTTAGATATTTTACATATTAATGAGACATTCAGATTGCAGATCACTTCACTGTAAACATTCCTGTGTAGTTTTATTCATTCATTTATTTATTTTTTAGTTTTTTTTTAAGTACAACTATTATTAGTCGTTTATTTAATTATTTTCTATTTGGATTTATTGGGGTTGTATTAGGTTTGCCCTTACCAAGGTATGTTTTCTACGTCATCCAAGCAGCATATTGAATATGAAATCCTAGCTTGTAATCACAAACGGCTGTGATTGGTTCTTCCTAACAGCGCTGTGGAAAGTAATCGGTGTCACGTGGCAGCGCCGTCTACGTTTTGCCTCAGCAACTAAAAAATGAAACCGATGAACTCAGCAATGATTAAATTGTAAACGCACAAGGAAATTTAAAAATAGCATAATTATTATTTATACTGAATGATATTTTTTAGCTTTTCTGTCCGTTTATTCCACGAGAACTATATATAAAGTAAATTAACTACACGATGAAGTCCATGATTAACTACATGTCCCAGGAACATTAAGCTCCTCCGTCCTCCATGAACCCGCTGGTATAATGAACACAGAGCGGGTCAGAGTGCAGCAGATCCGGCTGTGGAGAGTCCAGTCTGTCACAGGTATCGATAAGCTTGTTCTGCTTCATTTATAACATAATGTTATTATGAAAGTAAAGACACGAGTAAAACAGCTCTGAGTGAACGCGATCTTTAACGAATATAACATTGTAAATAGCTGCAGTCTATGAATAAACAGTTTTTAGACCTTTGATTTTGTTATCAGATTTTGTGAACTGAAACTTCCTGACAAAATTCTTTTAAAGTTTCTACACCAGCCAGTCAAACATGTTGTTGGTAATTTACTTATAATGCATTCACGTTATGCCTTCTTTGGAAGAAATTTGTATAGATAAAACCCATGACCACTGATGTGACCTTTGACCGCTAAAATGCAGATACTGCACTCTACCTTTAAGGTACAATTTGTAAAATATTTGCAGTAAAATATCCAAAAACCACTAAGCTAATGTTAAATATTTTGTCCAACTGATTGCTAACAAAATCTCTAATATTTTCAACTAAACATAAATCATGAGAATATTCACATTCTAAACAGTGACACGGGGCAGTGCAGTCGCCTGTCAATGAGGTTAGTTACCCTTTGTTACCACCTTTACTGGTGTAGAAACCACGTGACAACAGTGTCATGGACAAATGCGGAAGTAGTGTCTAGCGTCCAGCAAACCCAGGGGGCAAGGAAGTCGACCGGAAGTTGAAGTCGGGTGGGGTCTGCCATCTTGTAGCAGAACTTCACTTGCGTTAGCATTCCCATTGACTCCCATTCATTTTGCCGTCACTTTGACAGTGAATAACTTTACATCTGAGGCGTTTAAAGACTCCGTTTGTCCATTATTTATTTCTAAAGATACACGACAATGTATAAAGGGCTCCATTACCTTCAATGTTACATTATGGCCCCGTAGAAACAGTTTTGTAAAAATAGGCTAACGATTGCGTCATAGCCACTCAACTCTCTGTCGCATTACCGTACAGACAGGAGGATAAGCTCGCAGGCAATTAACTTAATATGGCGTACTGGCGTTACATTTTAAAATACTATACAAAATAATTAATCAGAATACTTACTCCTGCTCACTCACGCCAAAGAACTCCCCGCTCAAGCTCGCCGTCTCTGCAAGATTAACGATGGCAGTTTGCATGCACAGCTACTAGAAGATTTACATCTGTCAGACAGGTTGCTGATGCGTCAAGCTTCGTTTGAGTCTGCGCGTCAGAAACGGAAGTACTAAAAAACGCTAAAAATGGGCTTCACTTGTCTCAATTGAGTTCCAATGGGGTCGCTGTGTCCATTTCTTTTACTGTCTATGAGCAAACCACTAGCTTGCTTCAAGCAGATCCTTATTTACGTCTTCTTGCACGTTTTATGGTGGATTGTGTTACTTATTTATGGAACATAAATTACTGTTTACCGTCTGCCGCTGGTTCTGTCGACAAGGACAGCTCCCGTAAACTTAAGCGTGCGGGTCAACCAAACGACCCAAGAAGAGTTTGGGACAAGAGGAGAGAAAGAGTGAGGATCAATATCGTTATGGCATTTTCTAAATGGAGAGAGCTTTTTTTTTTTGGTATAGATGCCAAACGTGGGGCATCGCGTCTCTAGACCCGCGTGTGGATGTGTCTGCATGGAATTACATATGCTTCAATAAAAATGAATGAAACTTTATAAAACTGAATGTAACTTTTTCAGAAACTATCAAAAATATGCCATTACAAAAGAAGAAAAACACAATGAAAATTAAAAAACCTGAACTCAGTCGCACAAATTTAACAGGCTCTTCAAATATGCTTCATTCTTTGTTAATGTTTTTCAAAGATTCGGTTTTGCTGATCGTGGATTCTTAATAAACTGCCACAGATTTCGCTTACGCTTCGCGGATTTTGTTTGGTGTTTTGGCACAAACTTCTCGTGGGGAATGGCTTAACAGTGATCTACTCTGATTGGATAGTAAGCTTTTGATGGACGGGTGCTCTCTGACCGGGATGTACAGATGTCAGTCAGTGGCGCGCATAATGGAAAGCTCTCGCGGTGATTAAATCTGGTCTCTATCGCGTAAGCGAAATTTGTGGCAATCAGAATCCATGATTAGCGAAAACAAATCTTTGAAAAACATTAACAAAGAATAAAGCATATTTGAAGAACCTGTTAAATTTGTGCAACTGAGTTCATTTTTTTCATTTTCATTGTGTTTTTCTTCTTTTGTAATGGCATATTTTTGATAGTTTCTGAAAAAGTTATGTTCAGTTTTATAAAGTTTCGTTCATTTTTATTGAACCAAATGTAATTCTATATGTCTGATCCATTGTCTGATCGCTTCTTTGCATTGACTTTGTATGTAACGTTAATCTACTCACGCAAATTGTTGAACTCGCGTTTGTTATGTATTTAGTTGTAAACCTTCCATTACTCGGGTCTAATTCAATATATTAAAATTATGACATCAAACACAACATTTATAAAACTTTACCTCATCCTTTAAATCCATGATTTATCTTTCCGTCTGATTGATGGCCGTCAGCGGTTGGGTAGAAGACAACAAATCCCATCATTCCACGCTCCTTCTTAGCGTCATCAAACCACTCGATTGTTATTGTTTTGGTAGTGCGACCTCTAGTGGCAGGTTCTACAACCTGTACCTTTAAACACTATTGTAAAAGCAAAGTGCAGTATCCTCAAATTAAATGTGTTCATACAACTTTCTTGTTATGATTCTTACTATATGTTGATTGTTTTTAATAACTTTAATAGTTGTATTGATGTTTGCAGGTTGTGAATATTAAAATCGCTCAGTAGTAACCCAGAAAAAGCCAGAAAAACAAAGCTAGAACACAGTAGCATAATTTACTGCAGTTTACCATGGTATCAGTTAGGATTTTGTAGTTACTGCAATTTTGACTCTCCCGTTTCTCTGAAAAGGGACACAATTGAACTAAGAGACTTTGCCACAAGACAGAACAGATGTCACAAAGCCCAGTTTAGGCCTCAAACTAAATTTTGATCAAATGTCTACAAACCCAATTCCAAAAAAGTTGGGACACTTTACAAATTGAGAATAAAAACAGAATGTAATGTTGTGGAAGTTTCAAGTTTCAATATTTTATTCAGAATACAACATAGATGACATATCAAATGTTTAAACTGAGAAAATTTATAATTTTAAGGGAAAAATAAGTTGATTTTAAATTGTAAATTAATCCATTCCTTTTTTTACTCACAATTTGTACAGTGTCGCAACTTTTTTGGAATCGGGTTTGTAGTTACTGTGCTTTGCCCTTGGACGGCAGTGTAGCATTCTTGCCTCTTGTCACGGGTCCAGGTCAGATGAAGACAAGGAAGAGTCATGCAACAGAAGTCTTTATTAAAGACTCTACAAACAGGTGAAACAGTGTGGTTTACACAATACCAGACAAATAAAGAGTACACAAGGAGGAACTTAAATACACATTGATGAAGAGCTAATAATGAACAGCTGTGATGACTCATTTAGTGTCCATGGAAAGTCGAAACAGATTAGTGGCAAAAAACGAAGACAAAGGAAAACGGAAACGGACTACGAACAAACTAAAAGTCCATGAAACTGAAACCAAAAGAGACTGTAATAAACATAACTGTGACACCTCTGCAGTGAATGGGTACTGTGACGAGTCAGCTGCCTCCTCCCTGATTGTCACCGGCACCCCGTCCTAAATCGCCGCCCTTCACCAGGCTCCCGACTGGAGTGGGTGTGTGAGAGGAGGGGCGCTGGACGAGTCAGGGCTGGCGGCGTGTGATGGGGCACACCTGAAGGAAGTGGAGCCTCATTACCGCCGCTGTTTAAAAGCCCAACGCGCCTCTCCTCAGGAGACCGGTCTCTTCCCCGTGCATGCACACTGGTGTCCTCGTGGGTCCAGGAAGGGTGCGTTGAGGGACTCCCGCGCCACCAAGACGTGAGCTGCCGGACCCGCGATCCGGATGGGAACCGCACCCGTATACACGGCCGACGGGCCAGGATGCCGGGCCGTCCATCCCCTACCAGCGCCGCGGCCGACGAGAGAGATGCGGCCGCTAGAGGAAGCCGCCGCCCCTCGCGCCCCGGACCAAGGAGGGGAGCGCGTGCGGCCGCCGGACTCCGCCCCTTACCTGGACCCTTCCTCCATGAACACTGCCTGACCCACACGAACCCCGCAGCACAACGAGGACACCAGATTCCCTGTTATTTTGGACACTTTCCCCCTTTTTGGCCACTTTTATTCCCTTTGTTTTATGATTTCTGTTAATAAAAGCCTCTCTGAGGCCTGACGCCACGCCCACTGTGTCTGTCTTGTGCTCCTCCCGTGACAGTACCGACAGAATGAGAGTCCAAACTGCTGATAAAGTATCACAAAAATACACACAACTTCAGAAACCAAAAACTGCGTGTCTTTAAGAAACAAATCCATCATTAATACCCTTTAAGCTTCAAATCATTGCTTCCGGCTAAAATATAGAGTTCATAATCCATGTAAATGAGTCCGGCACCCATTCATTGGTAAGTAAGTAATGGAGTGCTACATTTCTCCAAGTCTGATCAAGAAACAAACTCGTCTACTCCCTGGATGGTCTGAGGGTGAGGATTTTTTAGCATTTTTTTGTGAATGCTGTTTCTGTAGGATGCAGTACTGCAGCACACGTGCAGGCGTTCAGGGCCGCAGCTTCAGAGATGTACTGTTCTCTGGATACGCTGCAGACGGAGGCATGTTCATGCCAGAGACCATCCCGTCACTGTCTCCTGAAACACTGCTCTCGTGGAGCCGTCTGTCCTACCAGCAGCTGCTGTGTGAGATCTGCTCCCTCTACATCCCTGAGCAGGAGATACCGCGACATGATCTAGAGGGTGAGATGCATTCTGGACCAAACACTCATCAGACATCATGAACCAGTCTAAACCTCCTGCTATCTGTCTCTCTCTCTTTAGGGCTCATTTCCCAGGCACTGTCTAGCTTCTCCATACCTGAAGTTGTGAGACTGGTTCAGCTAAAGGACTTGTTGTGCATCCTGGAACTGTTTCATGGAGAAACGCTTGCGTTTAAGGATCTGGCCATGTCCTGTACCTCTCAGTTCCTGCAGTACTTCCTGCGCAAAGATGGCAAACGGGCCACAATACTAGTAGGTATGAGGTGACGCCCTTCTCACATCTGCGCTGAAGTCCCGTGTCCTGTGATGGAGATTCAGACGTGCTGTTGTTTCAGGTACGTCGGGCGACACGGGCGGCTCGGCCATCAGAAGTGTGTTGGGTCTCAGTGAGGTGGACATAGTGGTGGTGTTTCCCCACAGACGCATCACCAGAGTACAGGAACGACAGATGACCACCAACATAGCGGACAACGTCCATGTGTTTGCAGGTAAAGAGTAACAGTCATCTATTTTTTAAGAAATTGACCCTTTTATTCATTAAGGACACATTAAATTGATCAAAATTGTAAAAAAAAATATATATATATATAATGTTATAAGATATATATTTCAACAAAATGCTGTTCTTTTAAACTCTCTGTTAATCAAAGGATCCTGATAAATAAAACATATCATGGTTTCCACAAAAAGATTTGGCAGCAACTGTTTTCAACATTTATAATAACCTAGTTGTATGTAATGTTTCTTGAGCAGCAGATCAGTATATTAGAATGATTTCTGAAGGATCGTGTGACACAGAAGACTTAATAATGCTGATAATTCAGCTTTGATCACAGGAATAAATTACATTTTACAATATACTCACACTGGAAAACAGTTATTTTTAATTGTAATAATATTTTAAAATTTTTACTGTATTTTTAATCAAATTAATGCAGATTTGGTAAACAGAAGAGCCTTCTTTAACATTTATGTGTACATATAGTTCATGTTACATTTGTTTATGAAATCTGTTGTTTCAGTCAAATATTGCATGTCAGCCGTGTGCCGTGACCCTCTCTGTGTGTTGGTAACTGCAGCTGATGGGACGTCTGATGACATCGACGTTCCGCTGAGGAAACTGTTTGCTGATCCAGACCTGGTGCTTAGTCATGGTCTCATGAGTCTGAACTCTGTGAACTGGTCCAGGATCCTGGTCCAGCTGGCACACTTCCTATACGCATACCTTCAGCTGAGCGTGCCGCTGGCCAAAGAAGACGCTCTGCCCGTGCTGGAGGTGCTGGTGCCCACAGGAGGAGCGGGAAACATTACAGGTGAAGAACAACAAACCTGCCAACAACATCACCCACAATCACAACGATGATAATTTCATGACAGATTAACATGTTACCTGATAATATTTTAAAGTTTGTTCCTGACACTTTAAAAGCTACAGTATTTGTCCTACCACATATACATAATACTTTATATTGTACTTTCTAGATCCCGGCCGATATGTTTATTTTATTTTTTGGGCCGATACCAATATTAGCAAGTAAAAAAAAGCCAGATATCGCTATATCGGACCATATTCTTTATGTGTATTATAGTACAGTACCAGTCAAAAGTTTGGACATTTTCCAATTTGTGTGTTTAAACATTTGACTGGTACTATATATAAAATACAGTATATACATAAACAGAATATATATACGTAAAACATTTTTATGCAAAGATCACTCAAATGTAGTGATCAAACACTCATAATGATGTGACTGAGATATGTAATGGAGGCAGGGCATTTAACAATTTAACAATAAACTATTATCCACAATGATTCTGACATCAGTGCACTGAACAATAAAGTTTAAGTTTATTCAATGTTAATTCAATGCAATTCCATTAAACTCTATTCCACTGAAGTTTATTTCACTTCGGAACATTCTTCTTCGGATTTGCGCTTCTGTCTCCACACACAGACGAAACTTATTAGAGAAGTGTGAAGTATGACATAAAATACCTCTGTAAATAAATACAATATTAATTCACATCTCGCACACATTAATGCCCTTCGAATGTAACGTGTACGTTCCCTTGGAACTGGAATCATGGTGGAATTCCATGTGAAGTCCACTTCGCAGGGCACATACGGTTGAATAAGATGATGCTTGAATGCTGCCTGAACAAGAGACCTAATTTCTGAAGTGAAAGTGTTGACTGGTGTCACTATCTAGCGAATGTATCTGGGGGATCCCAAATTCTATTTCGTTTAATCTGCTGGACAAACTAAGTAATTACACAATTCCAGGCATTTTATCTGCATTATATGTTCTGTAAAAAAAATGAGCATTTCGGCGGCATATTCAGCGATACCAGTATATCGGCAACAGGCTCATATCGGCCGATAATATCGCAATAACGATATATCGTTCAGGCTCTAGTAATTTAATCTAATGCACCAGTGATTGATTTGGGTATGCAAGGCACTATACATTTTTTGCTGATTTTTATTTCTTTTTTTAATGTTGTAACAAGAATTACCTGTGAGAATAATAACAATTACAAAGAAACCCAAAATCAAAACTTCCAGATTCATTACAGTAGTGAAAGTTTGGGGTAAATGTGCTCAGTTGGCATGAAAATAATCTCATGACACAAATTGCATGATATCATAAAAATAAGATGCATTTTCTGCATGCAAAATATAATTTCAGATTTCTTTCTTTTGACGTTTGGATGAAATTTGACTTAAAGGTTTAGTTGTTTAAGGGTGAGTTTGAATTAGATGCTCCTATTGTCCACAGCAAGGAGTTTTGTAATATGTGGAACTGTGCATGTTACTGGATATATTGCGAGCAGTTCATCTGTGCGTATATTTGATGGCTGATTTCAGATCATGTCCTTCTGGGTCTGAATGCTCCAGCCAAGCAGCTGCCATTGAGTTAAATGTGAACAGAGAGTCCTGGTATGCTTGGGTTTTATGATTGTTCATCACTGGCTGTGTGCTTGTTCAGCTGGATACATCATGAAGCTGATGGGAATCCCTCTGCGTCTCGTGGCTGTGGTCAACTCCAACGACATCGTCCACCGCGCACTCCAGAGCGGAGATTTCTCTATGTCCGACTCTGTCAAGCAAACTCTTGCTCCTGCCATCGACATCCAGGTGCCGCTGCTCTCAGTGGTTTATTTGTGTTCATGCCATCTGTGTGTGTGTGTGAATACAGCTGTGAATGTTCACAGGACCCATATAACATGGAGCGCGTGTTCTGGCTGCTGTCTGGTCGAGATGGAGTGATGATTAAGAGTTTGATGGAGGAGTTTCAGAGGACACACAAACTTACTCTTCCCGAGTCACTCCATCAGCAGGTGAACAATAAACTCATTTACATCACTGCCACATACAGCTGTGTCTGATAACGTGTTTATTTTGTTCAGAAGTAAAGCCAGTTTATTCACATACACGTTTAAAAGCAGCTTTACAGGAAATCATGATGTTGATGTTTATAATATCTCCATGCCTTATAGTCACATTTGGCATATTAGAGCTGGATGGTAATAGAGTTAAATTTTCCACTGTAGTTGTGTGAGGTGTTGTCATCCGGGTCGGTGTCTGATGACGGGATACTGGAGGCCATGAGGAGATGCTGGCAGGACAATCACTATCTCATCTGTCCACATACAGCTGTAGGTGTGTGGCAGCACTATCACACACCCATCAGACCCGGAGAAAAAAGGTGACAAACCCACACACACAAAGACACACACACACACACGTTTGTTTTTGTGAAAAGTGGGGATATCCCATAGGTGTAATGGTTTTTATACTGTACAAACTGTGCATTCTATGGCCCTACACCAACCCTACCCCTAACCCTAACCCGCAAAGGAAACCTTTTGCTTTTTTACTTTCTCAAAAAAAACTCATTCTGTATGATTTATAAGCGTTTTGAAAAATGAGGACATGGATTAGTTCCTCATAAGTCACCCTCTCCTTGTAATACCTGTGTCATACCCATGTCATTATACAGAGTTGTGTCCTGATATGTCACAAAAACAAGAGCACACACACACACACACTCAACCACATGTCTTATAATACCATATTTTGTTTATTCCAAAACTTGTCATATAATTTATCCTTTAATCTAACATCTAAATATTTTTAATGAATAGTTTTGTTTTGTTTTAATGTGAGGACATCCCGCAATGTCTCCAAAGGCAGATTAATATAGACAAAATTTGCATATCTGTGAAAAAATAAGTTTTGTCTTCCAAAAATGTCTTGCTGAAATAGTTTTGGAACTACAATAGAACTACATGTTGAAACATCCAATATCTATTTTAAACATTCTAAACATTAGAATGATTGTTAAAAACTTGATTTAAGGGCTGTTCACACCAATGCTGTAACAATAAAGATATACAGTAGTTTTAAAAATATAAATGTAAAAGATTAGCGAGTCCACACCACAACTGTAACGAAAACGGCACGGAGGAACAATATCGCTAGAATCACTTTAATAAAAAGATGTTTCTTGCTGAGCAATAAAAACATTGACCGCAAATCAGAATCCATCCTGCTTAAAGAGCTTGAGCAATTAGAGTGGCAGATGACAAAACTGCAGTGCTTCTGATAATAAGAATGATAACGAAGGTACGCAAAAATCACGGTTCGGTACGTACCTCGGTTTTAAAGTCACGGTTCGGTTCATTTTCGGTACAGTAAGGGAAAGAAATGCAAACATTAAACTGCAGGTTGTTTATTACTATACACTTATATATATATATATATACTTTTTAATAAAATATTTTTAAAATAAAAAAAGAATAAGAATGAAAATACTGCTGCAAAGTTCTCCACTAAATAAAATACTCTCAGTCTCAAACCAATATGATATAATAAAATATAATGAAAAATATAAATAAATAACTATGATTACAGTGCAGCATTACCAATCCCAGCTTGTAGGCCTGCTTCACCAGAACCGTGCTGTGCCTGCTGCTGTAGGTGACAGGGAGGCCGCCGACAGACCAGGATCTTGTCTTCATGACAACAATATCTATACTTCATGTTGAGCATAAATATAAAGCCTACTGATAAAGGACACCGTCAACAGTATTGACGGCAAAATAGACTACGTATGTTTGACAGGTGCAATATTTGAAAATCGATAATTATTCATTTATTTTTTAAATTACATTTATATCTGAATTTATGTCAACCTATAGACTTTCAAACATCAAAGTGTCATGAATTAATTTGTATTTGTGTACAAAATGACATATAAACATATTTTCCTATTCTATTTTGCCTGGAAACGCTTCCAACATGCGCGTAGGCATAGGTTCTATTTCTAGCATGCATGCGTGTTCCGCGTGGCTCGAGCTGTGCCTGAGATGCGCGTCTTAACGCAGGCAGTCTGCAAGCTCTAACCTGTTAACATGGGAGCCGCACGCAGCTGAGATGCTTGGGCCACGCATCCAGTGTGTCGCGGCCTTATAGAATCAGTTGCAGGGCGGGATTTGCGCTGAACGCGGAGACTTCCGCCACTTAATATGTTCGTTTGGAAACACGAAAATGTACTTATTTTCCGCGCACAAAATATTGCATTTCGTCATTCACACGTGCATCGAACCGAAAGCCCTGTACCGAAACGGTCCGGTACGAATACACGTACCGCTACACCCCTACTTTATAGCTATCATTCTTGGTGTGAACGGGCCATAATGTAACATAGAAGGTAATGGAGCCCTTTATACATTTTCGTGTATCTTTAGAAATAAATAATGGACAAACAGAGTCTTTAAACGCCTCAGATGTAAAGTTATTCGCTGTCAAAGTGACGCCAAAATGAATGGGAGTCAATGGGAATGCTAACGCAAGTGAAGTTCTGCTAAAAGATGGCAGCCCCCACCCGACTTCAACTTCCGGTCGAGTTCCTTGCCCCTTGCGTTTACCCCAGTACACAAACCAGCGCTGTGATAATAAATGTCATATGGAGGATAGGTGAAAAGAAAACTCTATTGAAAACTTTGTGACAACGTTCAGTTTCTGTAAGATACTAATTCATAATCCTCCTAACACTGTATGTGAATGACCTATTGTAATATATCAGGACTGTGAATTTCTTGCAATGGGATTTCAGTGAAATGAATTTGCAGGTCTGTCTATATCTGATCCGAAGCTCTCTTGGTGAAGCCGTAGCCATGTATAAATCACACTTGTGGCAGTAACTGTTCTTCCTGTTGTTTTAATGAATTGTAATTTAAGCCAAAAGCTCTTTGTACTCAGATGCTGCATAGCGACCGCATCACCTGCTAAGTTTCAGGAGGCTGTGCAGAAGGCTGGTTTGACCCTTGACCTCCCTGAAGCAGTGCAGCTGTTAGACACAATGGAGACACGCTATGAAGTTCTGGAGCGATCGGACGACTGGGAGTCCAGGCTGAGACGACACATAGAGTCCATCAGCTCAATGAGACGACTCGGAGCAGCAGCAGAGACCAGAGACTGACATGGAGATGATTTGATGAGCATTTCAAATGCAGGAGTATCCCATTTGTTTTCAACACCAGAGAGACTCGCAGCACTTTTTGTTCAAGAATGTCATGTTCTGGAGTTCTGGCTATATTATCATTTTTTTTATAATGAACCGAGCAAAATTGCAACTAAACTCAACTGTCAGTGATTGCCCAGTGTTTTCATTTGAAGAACACTATAATCGGCTTTTAGATGACTGTGTTTCATAGGAAAAACCCAACTCAAATAAAAATAACTCTTATTATTTATAATGAAACTTTACTATCTCTTCACTCTAATAATTATTGAAGTGTCTTCAGACCCAGCTGTATAGTTGAATTATCAACTGAATGGAGAACATGCATTATAAATGCCTTTGCTGCTGCCATTCTAGAAGTCCTTCATCGATTGAGTCTTCTATAGAAACAAATGAATTGAAACCATAAGCAGAGGAAGGCTGAACTGCACATTAATACTGCGTTTAACTGAGTTTTGTGAATGAGTTGTCCTCTGTACTCCTTCAGAGAAATGCACCAGGCATTTAATTGAATATATAATACATACTGTATATCATTAAATCAGTGCTTTTCAACTTCAGCCCTTCGGACCCCCTGCTCTGCACATTATGGTGATTATAGTGGTTACCTCCTGCCCAAATGTTTAGGCCTGAATATACTCCACTGACCATAACCTTAAGTGTGACGTGACATACAGCCAAGTATGGTGACCATACTTAAAGGAAACGGCACAGTTTTTCTATATTCCACTATGTTCTTCCCTCAACTTAGATGAGTTGATACGTACCTCTCCTGTCTCAGTGCGTGCATTTAATCATTGTAGGACGCGGTGACAGTATGCTAGCGTTTACCTTAGCAGCATGCATTCCTCAGGATCCAAACAGTGATGATATTATTGCACCGAGGTCAAAGTGCTGCGAAGTGCTCTTCCGTCATACATTATAGTCATCATTTTTATCCGCTTAGGAAATCGCCACTGTTTATTTTGTGTCACCATACTTGTGTGAAAATGGTGGCGTTTTCCTTTAAGCAGTTGACACATGCTCATCATGGTGGTCTTGCGATGCTTCACCTGACCTGCAGAGGTCAGCAGGGAGTCAACATTTAGCTCTTTTTGATTTGCAGGTGCCTCCTAGCACATCCAGTTCGTTTCCACATTTGTCTTGTGTTGTTTTCATGTTGTTGTTGTTTTTTCACCATCTTTAAATAGTTGTCAACAGCCCAACTGTGAGTGTTGCCGTTCTCCAATGTGCAGTTCCAGACACATGCACAGGCAATGATTATGGATGTGAAAAATGTGCATGAGACTACAAAATTTGGGCAGCAGATGATGGCATGGTGGTGTGTGTAATCATGCCAGGTGCCACGAGAGGCATTGCACTCCCAGATCTGATTCATGCCCCCTCAATTTAATTTTTGAATTCATGGCATGGCCTTACCCTCCACTGGGACCAAAACATGTGGCTCTGACGTGTGTTTATAAATGTCTGCAAATAGATGTAGTTCTTTAACTATTCATTTTTAGTTCTTAATCTGTTTTTCTTGCATGTTTTTGATGACTCAAAAAAAAGTCACGTTCTAATGCTGCTTTCAAGTTTCGAAAACCAGTTGAACGAAAGTGTAATTTTCGGATAAAGCAAAACCGAACATTGGACATGGAAAACAAAAGCATGCATTGCGCTCTATAGGGATCATTCAAACCACGCTCGTGACTAGAGGGCTGCATTGAGATTGGGTTCCCGAACAGGTGGTTTTACTCCTGCGGGCGGCTGGGTGGTCAAGACTAAATACTGTCGTTTTGCTTTTTAATGGAAATAAAAATCAAGTAGTGCACGCTACAATTCTAAACTGAAGAGTCTGCTCTGCATCATACAGCCAAGTTCGCCGTTTCTGTGTGACAGGCCCAATGGCCATATTCCAGATATCAAAACTCATTTATGTAATTCCCATAAAATATTTTACAGTCACTGTTATGCATATTGATCTTAAACACAGCTCAAAGGCTTCCGACCAGTGGACATCCTTCACAAAACTTAAAATCTTAGAATGCAAACTATTTCAGAAGAATAATTTGATTGAAATGGAATTTTGACACAAAAATCTCAGCGGTGGGAAACACAAGTTGCTGGAGCCGGATTAAGAAAGCAGCCCCGGGCAGTAGACATGAGTGATACAAAGCGTCCAAAAGCATTTTATCTCTGACTCTTGGACGTGTTGTCATTAACTAATCTTGTCTTAACAGAGATAACCAGCGTGATGTTAAAGGGGAAGGTCTGCAAAACATTTTACAGGATAAACTGAATAGAGAAGTGCCATACATTTACTTGTTTCTACCAACACTTGAATTTGGTGGTAATGGTGCGTGAAAATTCATTGGACAAAATGCTGGAGCGTTTTTTTTTTTTTCAATGTGTGACAACCTGTATACCTGTAAGCCCTCTTTTTCCTGTGTCTAGTGCAGCGTGATGAAATGCACTTAAACAGAGGAATTCTTTCTGAGTTTAATAGCTGCACAAACGTACAGTCAAACTATCATCAATACAGCACTAGTAATATCCACTTCTATCTATTAGCCATACAAATACCGAGCGGCTATTCAAAGTTGGTTTACAAAAATTCTGTGATGAGTCGTTGTGGTTGGTGGGCGGCTGCTCCTGAGATGACGTCACTCTTCTGTGAGCATGTCATTGGTGGAGTCTGACGGGATGGGCGTGGCTTGACAGGTGCAGCAGCTTCAGCAGAAGATCTTGGCTACTGGCAGATGGAGTGGTGGCTGGACCGTCAGCTTCTCCATCCGCACACGACTGATCCATACTGCAGCCCTCTGATTTACATACAAGATAATCAATTATATTTAGCTGAATACACATCAGGACAAGCAGAGTACAACAGTTGGGCTCCATAAGTTAACATCCCATTTATTTTCTCTCTCTCTCTGCATGTTTTTTTTGTCTTAACACATAAATCAAATCATAAACTCCACTGAGTGATTATTACAACTTGTGAAATCTCTTGTTTTTTTTTTCGTTCAAACCCCACCACAGTTTTCATAAAGGTTTTCTCTTTTATCACCTCTAATGCAAATTAGCATCTCATCACAATCAATAATTTTGTGATTTATTTGCATGATAATAATTTGATTAGCCATAATTTCAAATATACATTTCATCTCAAAAGTTATACTTAAGTGAAACACTTAGTGAAACGTTTGCTCAGTTAAAAGTACAAGTATGAAACCCAAAACTATGTTAGTGACAGTAAAACAAAAGTACAAATTAAAATTGTACTTAAGTATTAAAAACTAAGAAGTGACATAGCAAAATAAAAATAAGAGAAGAGATTTTTGTTTAATCATTTTGAATAATCACAATGTTTAAATTACACCAAATATTATGTCAGACAAAGACAGGTTTTGGGAAGGAAAAGCACCTTAGTTTTCTCAATATTCTTCTTTAGATTTTAATATCACAGAAATGTCCTCTATAAAAATAATATACTTGATGCTCAGAAACAAACATTATTGGTCCTTGCACATCATGCATTCATATTTCAGCTTCCATTTTCATAACTGATGTGCTTGAGATGGAAGAAAACAATCTGTAAAAATGTAATCAATACTTTTCAAGTTCAAATTGTTAGGGGTAAAAGTATTTAATTTTTTATTTTATTTTGTTTAAAAAAAATTGTAATCAAGACAAAAACTCTGTTTAAATTTCACTTGAATAAAATACAAATCCCCCAAAATAATACTTTAGTAGAGTAATCCGGTATTTTACACCTCTGTCTGTAGTGTAAATGGGTAAAACTAACCTGAGTCACAGCAGACCCCAGGAGCAGCGCAGCGTCCTTCATAACCGCATGCTTTTCCAGACACTTCACATGGAGAAGGAAGAAAATCTTCCTCCAGACAGCGGAGCGTTTCTGGAGAGCCAACCAAGCAGCCGATACCTTCACCACAGCAGATACTGGGACCAAAACACTGACCATGATCACCGGGACCACATGACAAACACTGCAGAGAATGAGGAAATTAAAGCTCAATGTTCAATTTCAGGTCAAGAAGTTATCAATACTGAATGAATGAATGCACCTGTCGAGATGGCCAATCCTGTACGGATCGTTTGCCACCGATGGGGCAGTTAGAGATGTAACAGGCTGAGCAAATGGACAGCAGACACAGCAGCCAGACCACTGAGAGTAAACCTCCAGACATACTCTGTGCCAAAGACACAATTATAACACAACAAACTCTAAATATAACAATACTTTAAGTAAAGATGCAGTACTTACTTTACCAAGGCTGAAATTCAGAGCTAGTAAAGCGATTTAGCTTTTAAGCAGCAATGTTCGTTTTAACACTGCAAGGAGACACTTTTATATCGCTTTGCTGCGTGATATTATCACATTATTACCTGTTAGCTACAATCAAGGAGTCTTAACCATCTAAATGATAATGATGTGACCTGATTAGGTCAGTGAACTGGTCATTATATTGTCCAGTAACAGGGATGTGCGTCATTAACGGCCCGTGATCTGGCATAACATCAGACAGGTGAATGGCAGTCATTAATTAACACATGACTGTTCTGTAGAGCTTTCAGAGATTTCACTCTTAAAAAATAAAGTTTCTGAAACTGAGGTTTTCACAGCAATGCCATAAAATAAGCACTTTGAGTTCCCAAACAACCTTTCAGTGAAGATCTTAAAAATAAAATAAAAAATTTTCTTATTGTGAGCAACATTTTAGTAATCTAAAGAACGCTTTTTCACTAAATAACCTTTTGTGGAAAGGTTCCATGGATGTTAAAGGTTGTTCATGGAACCATTAATTCCAATAAAGAACCTTTTTTAAAGAGTGTAGTTCTTTGACTTCATGCATTGGTGGTAATAGAACAGCATAAACCACACTTCTTAATGTGAAAACATTAAAAGTGAGCAAAAATGTTGGCCATTGCTGAGTTTCAGTTATATTGAGCGTAATGTTAAAATATGGTGATTAGATTTACCCCTAAACAATTACTCTTGCTGTGTTTTTAAGTTGAATGAAACCACTCCTTTTCAAGACACACATGCTTTGGATCTTTGAACTGTTGATATTTGTTAGAATCCACCATCAAAGCTTGTAATGTCTCAGATCGGATACAGGTGTTCCCCATGGCTCTGTGTTCTGCTCTCTGCTGTTCATGTAAAAACCCCTTGACTATGTCACCAGGCATCTGAACAACCATGTTATCAAAATGACTGATGAATGTTGAGTTCAGGAAGACTTCTGTGACACATTCATCCCTGCATGTTAAGCCCTTGACAACCACGTGTTCAGCAATGTATATGTTAGAAGAGGAGAAATGACAGTATATATTAAATGAGGAGAGAACTGACAATAAATCATCTGCCATGGTCTTATATTCATGACATGTTCTGATGTGTTCAGATGTAACTCGTGGCAGAGTAATGAGATGCTTGTCTCAAAGGAATAATTAGTGCTTAAGTGATTAGTCTGTAGAGTCACATGCTAATAACAGAATTGTCACATTTAACACGTCCTTTCTGCTTTTTATTCATTCAACTCTGATTAGCCTTTACTAGGTCACATATCCCATTGATTTAATCTAATTATATAATTATTACCCTGGGTCAACATAGGCAGCCGCTCATGGGAAGTCACACACTAAATCAGTTGCATAGTTACTGGTTCATCTGAACCTAGGAAATATTGCAGCTGAACATAGTTTGGACACAATGGGAACTTTCTGGTGTGATAAAATGTTTCATATTATTACACCAGGCATTTTTTGCTAATGCTAATGAGATTGATCTCCAACAGGATTTGTCTTTCTTGTGGACACAGTAACAAGCTTAACTGTTCACAAACACATATTTAAGTAGTACAATCAGTTCTAATACCAAAAAAGTACTTAATACTGTCTAAATTCAATAATGCGTTGTAGTGATAATGTAAAGTTAAATATTCGAAAGCACAGCGAAACTATTACATTTCAAAAATTTCACTTTTTCTCATGGACAATTTTTTCCCCCCTTTTGCACTGATGCAATCAGCTGCAATCTGCTGTAGATGAGACTGATCACTCTAGATCTACATGAAAAGGACAACGTCAACATTGATGTAATGATTGAACCAGCAGACATAAAACTTGGTCCTAGAGGGCCAGCGTCCTGCACACCCAACTTGCCTCAACACATCTGCCTGGAAGTTTCAAATATACAGTAGGCCTAACTAAGACCTTGATTATCTGGTTCAGGTGTGTTTTATTAGGATTGGAGCTAAACTCTGTAGGACACCGGCCCTCCAGGACTGAGTTTGGTGACCCCTGATATTAGACACATGGTGTATTTACAGTAGCTATCAGCAGTATATACTTCAACCGAACAGTGAAATGAATCAAATGAAATTAGTTAATTGCATTCAAATAATAATGAAAGTTAATTGGACTTCAAAAAACTCCAAATTTTGTTGTAGTTAGGTGAACTTACAATGATTGCCTTTTCTAGTTCCCAGCATGCTATGCATCAGAAAACAAGGAAAATAGATGTAAAAATTAAGTGTTATTTTGTGTGATTTTACACAAGATTAACTTAGAGGGACATAAGTAAGGTTAGTACTTAAATGTTGTGTTATATTAGAATTTACAAAGGTTTATGTTATTGGTTTTGTAGTGTTACCGTTGTGGTGAAGAGTAGAGCCTGTGGTTAGGTTTAAGATGGACACCAAAAGAATACATTTGAGTGTATTTCCTACATAGTTGAAAAATAGAGAAAATTTTGAGTGATTTACTAATTATAAATTGAGAAATATCAATATTTATAAGTTAACAAATATTTAGATAATTTAAGGGAACTGGAAATGTGATTTTCTTATCTTATGTAAACTTAAAACATTTAAAACCATCACCTAAACGTTTTTGTGTAATCTGTTACAAAATATTTTTTGAGTTCTGTGAACTTATTAGGGTTTACAGTGTACATATACGAAAAATGTGATAATAGAAAATAAACTAATTAATGAATAGGCTGTAATAAGAAATTAGGCTATATACAGTATGTATATATTATTTTTTGATTTGTTTATGAATAAAATATTTAAACAAAACAAGAAAACTGAGGATATATATCCCTTAAACTCAAATTCTGTCCATTCTGTTTGAAGTAGCATAGAGATCAGTGGAAGAAGTAATCAGTATTTTTGATCAGTTTGGTGACGCTAGTGGTGCAGAAATGACATAACTCACTAAAGTTAGATTTGTTTTTATGTTTCTTTATTACTCTTACGGTATAAATCATATATTGACCTAAAGCTATATTGTGTTTTTACTGATTTATTTACGAATGCACATTCATTAATTTGTCACTTGTCGGTCTCCACCCTTCTCTTCTTTATCATCTGGTTCAGGTTTCAGCTCCACCTGCCCGGTGAGCGCGAGGCTGTGTCTCGACGCCTCTTACGTTCCCTGTCTAGTACACACAATGGAGTGAAGCGTCAAAGACGCGTGCAGTAATGCCGTGCTGTCTATGTAGGCGGGAGCGGGATCTTAAGCTGCGGCCCGTGAGGTGAGTCGCGGCGAGCTTCATCATGGCGGCGGAGTTTCGCTCTCTGGCGATGAAATACCGTCAACAGTCATGAATGAGCTCAAAATATTGCACTAAAACGGTTTTTTAAAGCAGTTCGCTTTTAAGCTCATTATTCTCTGAAGGACGTTATTAGTATATATCGTGTCATCGTGAGTCTTGATGGATGTACGTTAACGCGGTGGGTGACTCTCCACGTTATTGCTCTCATTTCCAGCCTTTGGTTTCTCATCGGGTTGGTTTGACGGATCTGAGGTGATAATGTGTTTCAGGTAAATGTCGTTTTCTTCTCGTTCTCGGTGGGTTTGCGCTGTTTTCGTCTCTATTCTCGTGTTTACTCGTCGTGTTGTCGTCTGATCTATTGACAGTCAGCTGATACTCGGTCATTATGCAGATTTAAAGGAAACGCGTTTAAATACATTGCATATAAAACATTACACAATTACAGTACATTTCATTAAATATAAGAACACTGTTATAACATGGTATATAGACCACTCCTAGTGTTATATCACAGTGATTACCATGATTGTTTACGAATCAAAAACATACATTCCGTCTGCTTTCGTATTCAGTACAAATAAAATCGTATTCAGGGTGTGTTGATGTTTGTGTTAATATTATACAGTACTGATATTTTTAGTTTTAGTGATGGATTTTTCCCTGTTGTTTGTGTTCTTTTGTTGTTGTTAAGCTTTAATCTGACCTCAATATTACTGGCACCCTGCATTCATATTCTCAAACACAAGCCAGCCTTACACACATGCATTTATTTACAAAATATTCAGGATTTTATGAAGAAATATCGGCCGTGTTTTGGCACAAGGGCACAGCCATGAGTAGCATTTCAGGGTTTACAATTAAAAACATGTTTTGCTACTTGAAAATAAGCTTTAAGAGAAATAAAATAAATATAAAAGACTACACTTATATATTAAAACTATTTATTATTTTTAAACTTTATTTAAAAAAAAAAAAATTTCTTTGCTGTAATTACTTGGCGTAGGCCTACTAGAATATATATATATATATATATATATATATATATATATATATATATATATATATATATATATATATATATTTATATAGATATGGAAAAAGGCTAATAAAAATGTCAAAAACGCCCAACAAAAATACCAAAACTTCAGCTAAAACTAAAAACAATTATAATTTAATTCAAAATATGAATAAAAACTGTTCAGGAACCTCGTGAATCTCTCTCTCCTTCACTTTAGCCAGTGCTGCCTGTGTTTTGTTTGTGGCGTGTCACCTGATCAGTCCCTCCCAAACACTTTTCAGAGTAACCAAATGCATCAGTGTTTAAACATCACAGGTAATGCTGACGAGTCTCTTTCGTTGCCTGTGTTCTCTTCTATCTTACGTTGTAGCATTTTATCAAAATTTAATTTACATTATCATTCTACTGCATGTCTTATCAGACACCGTCTGACTAACACAACTCAGGAGACGCTCGCATGTTGAGCAAGTGGCGGTTATGATAGTCTGAAGAGTGTGATGGTGACACATTTACGCAACATTGAGGGGAAACAGGATAGTGTTGTGCATTGTAGTGTTTTACACGTAATGCAGTGAAGGCTGTAAGTTGCAGTGCATTTGCTGAAAGCATGTGCTGGATTCCTGACGTGTAGAATTCCTGAGAGCTTCAGCGGCTGTTCTTCATTGGCTTCATTCGCAAGAAAGAGTAGTTCAGCTGTTCCTTAGTCTTACAGAAATGCTGTGGAAGCTTGTTTCCATCAGAATATAGAACATAAACAGGCAATTGTGACCTTTATCTCACAATTAAAAAAAAAAAAAAAAAAGGGGGAGAAAAAAGTCTGAATTGTGAGACAAACTCAAAATTGTCAGGAAAAACACAGAATTGCAAGAAGAAAAAAAAACTTATTTTTTGTTTTTGTGAGACAGAAGCTCAGAATTGTGAGAAAAGGCTCAGTTGTGGAGGAAAGCTCAGAAATATGAAGGAAGAAAAAAATAGAATTGTGAGATATATACTCAGACTTGCAAGGAAAAAACCCTTTGAATTGAACAAATTAGTTGCTTAGAACAAAACATTACTGTTTTACCCAACTTTATGTCATTAATGAATAGCTAGCATCATTAGCATTATTATTATTATTATTATTATTATTATAATGAATGAACTGTTTTATATTAATTGGCATGTATGATCAATATTATTATTGTCCAAATCTGAAATATTTGACTACATGCATGATATCAAATGAAACTCTTGTTGATTTTTTCTGTGCAGGTAGTTTTCCTTTGAGGCGTTCCTCAGGGCTCTGTTAGTGGCCCGACTGCATTCAGCATGTCTTCCACGGCCGTCCCCAAACCTTCACCTACGCTCTCAGTCCTGGACAATCTCTCCATATCGTCTCTGATGTCTGGAGACCTGGAGGAGGATGGCGAGAGAGCAGACGAGGATCTGGGCGATCTGGAAGTGAACCCCTACGATGGGCTCCCATATTCCTCTCGCTACTATAGTCTTCTGGAGGAGCGGAAGCAGCTTCCCGTGTGGAGTCTGAAGCTCAGTCTGCTGGAGCACATGGAGTCGCACAGCATGATCGTCCTGAGTGCAGAAGGAGGAACGGGGAAAAGCACGCAGGTCTTTATGTATATCACATACACTCACTGCTTCATGCTCCTGATCTGTTGATAGTTCCCGGGTGTCACAGCATGTCCAGTTTCTCAAAACTGTAATGTGAAACTCAAAACGCATTTGCAATGACCTGTAAATATGATAGTTAGAGTATTTTACTTCAAAGCTACGTTACTGAAGTCATTATTATCTAATTGCGTTGTTGATGAAGATACACCTATCCAGGCCAACTATTAATGAACCTACAATTAGTCAGTAAAAAGACCAGCTCTATGAATGGCGTCTGTGTCATGCTGTTGAACACCACTGAAAAATAACTCGTCCCTCGGTCTGTAAGAGCAAAGAAATTGCCGTAATTAAGCGATAAAGCATTTGAGGCCCGTAGTCCCGGCTAAAGGTTGTTGTTAGGCACAACACAGCAGCACAGTGACCATTTTATTACTGTTATAGCTCAGTTACTACATTATAAAATATTAAGGATCATGTGACACTGAAGACACGAGTAATGGCAGCTAAAAAAATTACATTTGCATCACAGAAATACATTTATTTTAAAGGTCCCATATTGTCACAATAACTGAGGTGTAGTGGCTATTCAACTACCATATAAATGTAAAAACAGTCCACAGTAAAATGCACACAACCTTGTTACAGTAGCTGTGAACTGTTAGAACTACACAGTCACCTCCTTCAGTCACTACCCCAAAGCACCGCCCCCTGTCCCACGCTCCCTTTTGTCAAACCCCCAGACAACATTGCGTTCGTGCCATTGCTGAGCATTGAGCAACAACAGCCATGAAACATGTCAAAAAGGTCAACTTTAACCACGAAACCAGATCAGCCAACCTGTAACGTCACACTCTCGACCTGACAGGATTGTTACTATGAGGTGGATCACATCTGATGTGTATAGTAAAGACAAACTCATCGTGTCTATCTAGCACGTCATTTTTAAGATGTTTATGCATTTTAATTTCAGCAGGCAACTATTTTTACAGATTTAACAGTTATTTTTCCAGCCACAATAAATCACAAGTGTATATACAGTTACAAATTATTATATATAAATCGTCAGTTTGTTGTTTTACAAACATGCACAGATATTTTTTCATACACAGCATCGTGAGATGCAAGAAACATATGGCAATAAATCTGTAGACTCGTCCATAACAACAAAAGTCAATGCTTTATTGAACCTTTTCAAAAAGTGTGCGCTGCAAACACAAGTATTTTTGATGAACGTGTCTGTCCAGTCCACTCATTTATCCCATTTAACCATAGCTGTCATCGGTTTGTTTATCTGCCAGTTGCAGCAGATATGTGATGAAATTTCTTTTTTGAGGTTGTATTACGTTGATTCTGGCACCCAGCATCACAACAAGATGATATTTTAAGCTCCTTACGTAGCTGAGTCTGTGCTGGTTTGAGTGGGCCGCCCCCAGTTTCCCATTTGTTTTGCTGCCTCCAGCTAGAGCTGTGACATCAACTGACTCTAGTCATCTGTGGTTGGCCTGACCGTGCGTCACTCAGAAAACCACAGGCCAATCAGAAGTGAGGCTCATGAATATTAATTAGACAGGCTAAAATCGATCTGTTATAAGCAGTCCCTCCTTTTTGCTAATTATACCGCAAGTATATATATATTCTTAAGGACATCAAAACCTAAAATAAAACTCCATAGAAAGTGTACAATATAGGACCTTTAAAATGTATTACAATAGAAAACAGTTCTTTTAAATTGTAATGATAATTCACAACAATATTGCTTTCATTGCAATTACAGCTCAACTAATACATTTGAGCTTTTTGTAGGAAAGAATTGGGAAGCTATTCAACACAAATACAGGCTGCATGTTTCTGTTTGTAAAGCCTCTAGTATGGTTGACCTGCAGGGTTCATTGTCATTGCTTACTGTCAGCATGATGTGGTCTTCTGTAGTGATGGACAGTATGTCATAGATGCTGTCAGAAGAGCTTGCCGTGTATTACACCCAGAACATTCCTTTAGGATCAGAACTGGAATCCAGAAGGCTGCAGGCTCAATTCCTGCAAAAGATCAATTGAGTTCAATTCTGTTCTATGCTATTCCATTCCAATCTGTCTTGTCCCATTCCATTCCCTTTATTTCTGTTCCCTTCCATTCCATTATTCCGTTTCAATTCCATTGTATTCTGTTCTGTTCTATATTGACATTTATTCTGTTCTATTCTTTTACGTTGTAATCTATTCCTTTTTGTAGTGTCTTTAAAATTGTATTTCTATTCTGTAATTTTTCCATTGTTTTATTCTGTTATGTTCTGTTATTCATTCCATTTTTTTTCCATTTGATTTCATTCATTTTATTCTATTTCAGTCCATTCTCTTCTGTTCTATTTTATTCAGTTAAGTTTTTTATTCTCTTCTGTTCAATTCCAATCTGTTCTTTAATCTATTCTTTTTTTATTCTGTTCCATTCCATTGTATTTGTCTTGCAGTGTCTTGAACTTATGAGCTTATGCAGTCTTAATTCATCTGCATCTCTATTCTATTCTATTCTATTCTATTCTATTCTATTCTATTCTATTCTATTCTATTCCAGTTTGTCTTATTCTGCTCTGCTCTGCTCTGATCTCTGACATGTCTCTCTCTCTGCTCTGTTGATGTGTGTGTGTGTAGGTTCCTCAGTGGTGTGTGGAGTTCGCTCTGTCTCATGAGTTCTCTCAGGGTCTGGTGTGCTGTTGTCAGCCGTACGCGTCGGCCGCCTGCAGTCTGGCGCTCCGAGTGGCTGATGAGATGGACTTGAGTCTGGGGTTGGAGGTGGGCTACAGGGTCCCACACGAGGACGGCTGCACGCCGGACACCATACTGCGGTACGAGGCCACACTCACTACTCTCAGGCCCTGCTCCTGCACACTTTTAATGCTGTAGTAACGTTCTCCTCTCTGCAGGTTTGTCACAGACTCTCTCCTGCTGGAGGAAATGATGTCAGACCCTCTGCTGCGGCAGTACGGGGTCCTGGTCATTGATGAGGCCCAGGAGCGCACAGTTGCGACGGATGTGCTGCTTGGGCTGCTGTGTGATGTGTGCCGCCAGCGCGCTGAGCTCAGGGTGGTGGTGCTCACCGCGCCTGCAGTCGCTCAGACCTTCGCCAGCTTCCTGGGAGAGAGCGTTCCTCACCTCAGCGTTCCTACGCAAACCAACACCGCTGAAATACTGTACCGGGAGCTGCCGGCAGGACGTGACCTGGCCACAGCTTCCTGTCACATGATCCTGGACCTACACCGCAGGGGAGAGGAGGGAGACATACTGGTGTTCCTCCCTAGTGTGCAGGTATGAGTCTCATTTCACACTCGAGTCACGCCAGTAAGAGGATCTGATCCTTTATCTGCGGAGAATCCTGCTTCTTATTGGGATTATTCACACACTTCACAACAATGAATTAACTCGGCCTCAGGATATGCAAAATAATTTTTGAAAGATGTTGCATGGAACTTTCAACAAAAGAGAAAAGATAGATTTATAAAGTCAAGATCCAAAAAGGACTAGGAAGTTGTGAATGCAATGAGAAGTGTATTGTAGGGTTAACCCAACCTATATTTCAAAGAACATAAACAGAGTTTTGTTTCATATTTACAGTATATATTTTGGTAACACTTTTTTTTAAAAAAAAAGTTGCACCGACTAATCAGTTAGACTTCATTGGTCTGCCATGACGCTTTAAGCTTGACATCGACTAGTCGTATAGAGGGCGCAACAGGATAAATCTTTAAAGGACTTCCACATTTACGCTCCATTTCTAAACAGTTAAAATAACAAATGTATACATACTATGAAAGCGCTCCACATGCATGTGTAATTATGTTACTGGATGCTTGAAATTGAACGGGAGAACGCACATTCGAAACAGCTTATCGTACAGTAAGTTAATTGGTGTTCTAATCTAATGCGCTGCTGCACTGTAACATACACACATACAGACAGCAGTGTAAAAAAAATATGGACGTAGTGTCCGTGACGTCACCCATAGACTCCTCAATAGCGGTTTTGAAGCTCAAAGTGTGCAGAGCGGGCCGTCGCCATCTTGGCAGCGCATCACCATGCGACTCTCCCAGATACTCGAAAAAGGGCAAAAAGGCGGGAGCTGATTGCTGAAGCCACGCCCACCTAGTGCGACGGCATTGTCAGCAGCGGCAATCCACCTGTCACTCAAGTGGCCATGCCCCTTAATTATGCAGAACTTTAAGGCTTAATATAATTTAAACGGATGAGTTTTAAACAAATTCACCCCCCTCACAGTTGTCATGAAGGGCAAAATTAGCAATATAGACCAAAATCATTTTTTGAACCAGGCTGTAAACATGTTTTTTTCTGCTGTAAAGTTGGGCATTTTAACATGGGGAGTCTATGGGACTGACTCTCTTTTGCAGCCAGCCTCAAGCGGCCAGTCGATGAATTACTGTTTTTGTCACTTCCTTCTTGGCTTCACGAGAGAGAGAGCAAGGTTGCCGCTCGCTCGTACATCACGCGCACATCGCTCACGCACAGAATCATTCAACGTGGATATGTACTGTCAACTGTCAACTCTGTACTCTGATTTCTCAGTAATATAGCTTAGAAACTGAAAAGTTTTATAATTTATTTCTTAATAACTAAATCCCACAGCTTCACTAGTAGAGAGACGCTGCCATGTAGAAATAATTCACACACACACAATCGCTCTCACTAATGCATTCATATAAATGTAATCTTTACTGTGCTACTTTATCTGTATCTGATTTAGAACGAGCAGGAATCTGTGAGAAATAAAACAACCCAAAGGCAAAAGAACTGATAAATGAGCTGTTATAGGAGCAGTAGCCATGTACACAGCGCTGTTTCATATGCCATAGCTGTGCACAAGGTGTTTTTAATTTTTATGTTTATTAATGACGTCGTCAGTGACTAGTCGACTTCGACTTGACTTTCATCACATAAAAGTCGACTTCAAAAAAATCACTAGTCGTTCCCTACACGTTACATGCACTTACTTTTAATATAACAATTAATTATGCGTTATTACATGCAAGTAACCCTAACCAAATAGGAAGTACATTTAGTTAATTAATATTACTCCGTACTTAAATGCATTATTAACTAAAGTAAAGTGTAACCTATATTTTACAGACTGTTCAGTACATCTTTTAGTTCATTTTGTCTGTACAATAATTAATTTCTTGACACTGACATATCAAATCTTCAAACACACATACAGAGGAAATCTTTATTTGTGGAAAGTAGCTGACTAGTGTGTTGTTTCCCTGCACAGATCTCTTTAGTGTAAACACACACACACACACACAGCCTCCCCTTTTGTCAACAGCGTCACACCCTCATTCAGTCCTTTTGAGCAAATGGACTTCATTCTGCTGGAGAAACAGTTTCTTGTGTGTCTCTGAGAGGTATCTCAGGTAAAACACACCTGTGCTGTTCACTTTTAAACAACTTGTTTAATCTGGAGTACTGTTGAAAACCGAATTTTACATCCTAATGCAAAATGTAATTTTACATGCTGCATTATTCACAAGTTTGAAAAATTTCAGTGGACAAGTGTTTGCTTTCAGGTTCTCATATTTGAGAGATAAAGTGTGCATATTTACTTAAAGCTGCAGCCTGTGACTTTTGGTTCTCTAGCAGTTAATAAACAGATCTGCGTGTGTCTCGCGGAAGAACATTGTAGCCGGAGCTACTTCTCTAATCACACAGGTACTGGGCTCCTCCGCAGCGGTACCCACCCAAACCTGTCTAAAATGGTCAGAATATAAACACTTATGTGTACCGTAGTGATTCAGGACAAACCAATAACACGGTTTGAAAATGGGTTTAAGGTGTACTTGCTTATTATATACATTTTGTACATTTTAAACGCACAAAAGTTACGGACTGAAGCTTTTAATATTATTTAAATAGAAAATCCTGTAATTAATCAGCTCTGTTGCTGTGAGTTTCTTTTTATGGTAGTTTTATTTACCATATAGTATTTGTTAAAAAAAATAATAAAAATTGTGTGTGTGCGTGTGTGTAATATTGGTAATTTTAGTAATTTCTTTTTTTTTTTTTTTTTTCATTGTTTTAGTTTTTAGTTATTTTAGTACTTCAGCTTAATCTAAAAAGAAAATGTGAAATGTTGCCTTGTTAACTCGCTGAAACAAGTAAGGTTAAGGTTATTTATATTTTATTTGGCTTCAGTTAGTTTTTTATTTTGACTAATTAAGTAATAAATATTTATGATTGTGTCGAGTGGGGCGGGGCCGAGAGATGTGGGAACGAGCGAGGCCGGTGGAGTGATTGGGAAATCAGTGACACCTGCGCCCCACCGCTGGTCTCGAGTCCCACAGAGGAGATGGAAGGATATAAAACTGGAGCGACGATAGTGAAGGACGAGAGAGGACCAGGCCTGGGTCTTATTTTATGTTTTGGTTTTTATTTGAGCGCACCAGTCGTCCGTGAGGGGCTGGTGCGCTATTTTGTGTTTATTTTGGATTATTAAAATGTCGTTTGATTGTCCACCGGTTCCCGCTTCCTTCTTCCGGATGAATATGGAGATTTTATTATTACAATGATATTACTGTACATGTTTATTTCAGTGAATCAACAGAAAGCCCTGGCTGTGTGTTGATCAGGATGTGTGGTGTGTGTTCTGTCAGGAGATTCAGGAGTGTTGCGCGGCGCTGGAGAAGGAGTGTGTGTCTCTCAGCGCTCATCTGCTGTCTCTGCGCGTGATCGATCTGCACGCCGGCATCGGAACATCATCGCAGCAGCTGTACAGCTCCGAGAGTGCTGAGGACAAGCAGCAGGACGAGCCGCCGGACACTGCAGAGTCTCCAGCCCAGAGACGCAGGGTCATCCTCACCGACGTCTTAGGAGAGGCTTCATTCTCTCTCAACAACATCCGATACGTCATCGACGGCGGCATCCAGCTGAAGACCGTGAGTCTGAGCTCAGCGTTCGTGTTCGTTCTGTTGTGTGAGGCTCAGTGTTCATCCTGCTGTTCCTCCACAGATCTACAACCCACAGATCCGAGCGGATTCACAGCTTCAGCAGCCCATCAGCAAACAGCAGGCTGACACACGCGCCCGCAGGGTCAACAGCACGCTGTCCGGTAGGTAAAGAGGATAATACATGATGATAATGGACCTTAAATCAGACTGCTGAAATTCTGAATGCACTCACAATGAGTGAAACTGAAGCTTTCATAAAGTGGGAGGAGTCCGGTCGACTACTTTTATGATACTTTGTCGTTAACAAGTCCTGTACACTTTTATTGTATGGAAAAGATGAACGAAATGAATGTTGGGTTACAGTTTATTTTAAGGTGTCCTTGTTAAGATGTAATTATACATAAAAGTACTGAGTAAGATGAATTAACTACATGTACTTACTATACGATTAGGGTTAGGATTTGGGTTTGATTTGGGGTTACTTGCATTGTAATTATGCATAATTAATTGTTATTATAACAAGGACACCTTAAAAAATAAAGTGTTACTTAAATTTGAGGCTGAGTAAATTTGTTTTGCATTCTGCTTTTAGCAGATCCGTTTTTCTGAAGCAACTTGCATTGCATTCAGTGTTTACATGTGATCAGTTCTGGGTTATTATAGTCTACTAAAACTATCAAAAAAAAAATGTTACATCAGAACTCGATGTACACAAATATTTAAATCTAAAAATGAATAAAGCTAATTGAAAATCTAGAGAACTAAAATGACCATGAAAACAAAACCTAAAAATAAAATCGAATTTAAAATATTAAAGTCCCCCGGAAATCAATTTTTTTTTTTTTTTTACTTTTAGTATGAATATTTTGGACTTGTGGTTATCTAAAAGCTAGTGTGCTCTAAATCAATGACAAAATTAACATTAAGAGCACTCAACTCTTACAAGTCTCTCACTTCTGCCAATATAGATCAGCGATTTGATGATATCACCCAGCACTGATTTTTATAAAAAGACACTGAAGCTGTGCCTGAAATTGGTCACACATTCATAATTTAGCATGTTTTCTGTGTGGTCAGTGTCACTTAGTGCACTAAATAGGGGATTGAGAACAATTTAGAGAGTGTAAATCTACTTTCTGTTGGGTTGAAGTCTGGATTCACTTTGTCATGTGAACCATCACCGTGCACACACACTCTACACCCCAGAGCAGATTACATGTGGCACAGACCATTATACGTATTCTCCACAGAATGCTTTCTAGTGATATAAGAGATTAGGAGGAGATCCTGTTCGACAGACATGGCATTACAAACAGCCCTGACGAGTAGAAGAGATAACATCAAATTCACTTTTTAAACTACACATCCTCAGTATAATTTTTGGCCCTGTTTACCCCTTTATATTAAGATGTGTTTTGGTTGTTCGGATCACAAGTAGACGAAGGAGACCCTTTGAGAAGATTGAGAAAAACTCCTCTTAATCCCAGGTGGAAACAGGTCCTATGGTCACTCTTTCAATTTTTCCGAGCTCAGTGGCTCTGGCCCAAGCTGTGATAGAAATGATATGACACCGATATTTAAAAATGGGGCAGGACTGCTTGATATCATCGCCCTGTCTTTCTGTTGCAGTTGAAATGACCTCAGCACATTGAACAACGCTGTTTGTTTCAAGGCACTCCTGTGGACCTTAAACAAAAATCGTAATAATACAAAAAAAAGACTGATCAGTTCATGCAATCCCTGGGAATCAAAGCCATGATCTTTGCATTGCTCTGTGTTTTGAAGACGGTCTGTAAATGTTGTGATGGTAGCATGAATACGGTCATGTTGTGATGGTAGTGTGTGCTTTCTGTCCACCGCAGGCGTGTGTTTTCGGCTGTACTCTCAGGTGATGTATGAGGATGAGATGCCAGCGTCTCGCTGTCCGGCGGTGACCGAAGCAAACCTCAGTCATCTGGTGCTGCTTCTCAAGAGGCTGGACATTGCAGACATGGGCCAGTGCAAGTTCCTGGACCGGCCAGGTCAGTTCAGCCTGTCGAGCTTGAAAAACACGCCACTTCAGCTGAAAGCACACTTCAAGAATGAAGCTTGTCGTTTTTTAAATCAGCTTTTATTTTTAGATTTGTATTTCAGTTTAAGTTTTAGCAATTTTTTAATGTGCTCTTGTCACTTTTTATTAGCTTTTGTGTGTGTGTGTGTGTGTGTGTATTACGATTTTTTTTTTTTAGATTTCAGTTTTAGTTTTAGTAATTTTAGTACTTTTTAATGATATTTTATTGCATTAGAAAATGTCTAATATTCATTGTTAAAGTTTTTAAAGTTGACACATAATATTTGTATTGCATTTGATTTTTTTTCACCTTTTATTGCAGTTAATGAAAAACAATTTTTAATAGTTTTATGTTAGTTGTTTCTGTGTGAGAGTTTGTTCCAGGGCTGTAGCTTAATTTGGAAGGTGGTGCTATATACTATTATAGTGTGTGTCTATATATATATATATATATATATATATATATATATATATATATATATATATATATATATATATATATATATATAATTTGTATATTTGTTTATTTGTTTATTTTCATTTTAAATTTCATTTTACGTTTTAGGCATTTTTTCTTTTGTACTTTTTATTTTTTTATATATATAAAAAAATTTTTTTTTTTTTTTTTTTTAGCATTAGTAATTTTACTACTTAAATTTATTTTATTTTAGTTAACTGCCAAGACAACATTTCACATTTTCATTCTTATTGTTTTTTATTTTTAAGTTTATTTCAGCTTAACTCAGTTAATGAAAAATATTTGACTAGCTTTATTTTAAGGATCTTGTAGTTGTGTAGCGTGCGCACAAACATCTTCAGTTTTATGGTGTGTGCCTGGCTTTAGATGAACTGACAGATCGAAGTTCTCACATCAGAGGCTTTTACTACATCAGACATGAGCAGAAAAATCCTATTGTACCATGATTTCTGTAAACTGCCCTAAACCAGCCGGTCGGATTAGAGCGTGTGATTTTAAGAAGCTCGTGTGTGTGTGTGTGTGCAGCCCCGGAGGCTCTGATGCAGGCGCTGGAGGATCTGGATTATCTGGCGGCTCTCGATGACGATGGGAATCTGTCCGAGGTGGGAATCATCATGTCTGAGCTTCCTCTGGAGCCGCCGCTAGCCAAAGCTTTGATCGCGTCCTGCGAGTTTGACTGCGTGAACGAGCTGCTGACCATCGCTGCCATGCTGACCGGTACGGCACTTGCATACGCATCAGTGTCTGTTATCAGTCATTTACATACACACACAGCTTCAGTTAGTGTGTGTGTTTGACTTGCAGCTCCGCCATGCTTCACAACACCACCAGCTAATAAAGTGGAGGCGGCAGCGACGCACAGACGACCCCTGCTGCATTCAGACGGGGATCACATGACCCTCATCAACGTCTATAATGCGTATCTGCAGCGTGAGTGACCGCATCATACTGATGCATCTCATGTCTATCATTAGAAATACTGATGTGTGTGTGTGTCCTCAGATAATGAAGACGAGGTCTGGTGCAGGACAAACTTCTTGAATGCCTCTGCTCTACGATTGGCTGTGGTGATCAGGGCGGAGCTACTGGAGGTGATGCAGCGAATCGAGTTGCCCGTCTCTCCTCCTGCTTTCGGTTGTCAGGACAACAGCACCAATATAAAGAGAGCTTTGATATCAGGCTTCTTCCTGAAGGTACACACACACTATAAACTTAACCACAGAGCTCTAGAATGCTGCATTCTGATTGGCTCACATACCTTGTTAACTGGTGCTGGAGAGACACTGACTTCAATGACACTCAAACTATCTTCCTCCTCCTTTTTAAATTCCCATAATATATTATATTTGCATTGCTATGAATATCATTCATCATTCTGAATGGTTGAGGTTGAGGTCCTGATAGCGCCTGTAGGGTTTATTCTGCCGTCATGACTGGACATGATGTGTTTTAACTGAATCGGAGCAGTCATTGGTTTCCTGTGTGTCTGATCATCAGGTTGCACATGATGTTGATGGCTCAGGGAACTATCTGCTGCTCACGCACCGGCACGTGGCTCATCTTCACCCGTTCTCATCGTACCACTGCCGCCGACCGCAGCCCAGTCCGCCCAGCTGGGTGCTTTACCACGACTTCACCATCTCTCACGACAACTGCATCTGCATCATATCTGAGATTCACCCACAAATGTGAGTATCCATCTCCAGTCAAACCCCTACTGAAACTTCAGTCTTGTTGCTGGTAGTTTACTCATCCTCAGGCCATCCATCATCAGTAGGACAGTAAAGAGGATTTTTGGCTGAAACCATGATCTTTGGTGATGTAAAAAGTGCAAGTGAATGGCTACCATCAGTTTAAGAGTCAAAAAAAGCATATCAGGCAACACAATTAATACCCGTGGCTCCTGATGATATATTGAGGTCTTATGAAGCAAAATGATCAGTCTGTGCAAGAAACTCAACATTATTTATCAGTCAGTCCCTCCAGAAAAACGCAGTGTTGGGTATAGTTACTTTGGAAAGTAGTTAGTTAAGTTACAACGTTACCATCAATTAAAAGTAATCAGTTATGATACAGCGTTACCTATTCATAAAAGTAACGCGTTAGAGTACTCATGCGTTACCAAAAATTAAAAGCAGTTTGCAGTGGCTCACACATGAAAGACACAGCCCCCGGCCCCTTTAAATGCACCTAGAAGTCGTGACTCCCGACAATGAATAACGTCATTCATCCGACTAAATTAACACTGCAGGATAACAATAACAGGAAAGACAGTCAGCAATCGGCTATTCCACATGGCGTTTTATTTATTTATTATCACAGAACATATTATTAATCAAAATTCGCACCTACCCAGCCCGGGTAGCCTAGGCTACTGTATATTATGAGCACCACAAGATAACTCCTGATTTTTCTTTAACTTTAATTAATGCAGTTATCAAAGTACAAGTATGCTTACTTGTAAACACAACCTTAAACAGGCTTGCAGATTTAAATCCATTTAGAAATGATGAACAACCAGCCAGCCAACGATCTAACAGAAATTAACAGCTGCCTGTCAAACAAAAATGATAACAAACCGAATTAAATCCTTCACTGCCACACAGGCAAATGACAAATCGCTTAATAGCCGAACTAATTATTATTAAAGTGTCACTCACAGTCACAAGCCTAAATTCGCTGTAACACAGTCCTCTTACATTTACTCTTCAAAGTAGTGATTAAAACGTAGCAGAAGCAGATTTTAGAAACGTTTGTCCGACAGTCGATTTCTTTTTCGTTGACAAATTGAAAATAATGTGCGTACTTGTACTTCCATAAACCAAACGCTGTCCTCTCTGCCATCTTGCCGGGAGTTCGAATAAAAAAACCCACACACACACAGGGTCAGGCGCAGGGCACAGACGCATCACAGCCATTGACTTTACGATCACAGAGCTTCGGCTCCGCTGATACTGTACATCCGCAGGTGGCACAGTAGACCTTGGCATACTGTTTGACAAAAAGCAGGCTGCAGTCGGGATTTTCCTTTCCTTAAAATAACGGATTACTTTTTTAAAAAAATAACGAAGTTACTGATTACTTACGCACGAAACTAACACGTTAAGTTACACATTTCAGGAAAAAAGTAATTAGAGTACTCTAACGCGTTACTTTGTAACGCGTTACCCACAACACTGGAAAAACGCGATTATGCGATCGCCTGATTTAATGCATAATCATCCAAAAGCTGCATATTTATGCGGGGGTCACATTTTTTTCAAATACGCCGCACTTTTGCCGCACTTTTGCCGATTTCAGGAAGCAAAATATGTGGGGGAAGCACGATTTCATAATCCCTGTATTTTCATTGCAAAAAAGTCACATATATCTTAGCAGAAAGTTGAAAAATGTTGCGTTTACTTCACACAAGTAAATCGCCATTATTTCCCAATGGGAACCTTATGAAGTGACGTAATTACGCCACGTGAACATCATCTGTGAAGGCCGCGGTGAAACCAGGGTGAAGGAAGCAAATCATTCTCATAACAAAAATAAGCGCAAAAGACCGCGCGAAGCAGTTACCCGGTGTGTTACATGACAGTGGGGGCAAATTATTTTGAGAGAGGGATGAGGATGAGGATGGCGAATGATAGGCCAGTGTTAAAGGCTACGCAGTTCGTTTTCATTTTCACAGTGGACTGTTGTAGTTTCATTCAGAAGTTGATGCACCTCTACAGTTGTAAGATTGCACTTTTTTGTTACAGAATAGCACCAAAACCTTACAGTTGTAAGTATATTACAAGTATGTAAAATTATTTACGTTGCAGTAAGATATTGCACTTTGCAATTCCTGTAAAACAAAGTTTTTTTAAATATTTTATTTATTAATTTTTACAGAAGCTGTTGAATATTCCTTTTGTAAAGCTAAGGAACGTTTTTGACTCAATGTTTTGTAAGTTTGAGCCAAATAAAATAGAACGAGAACTTAAATATTATGTGATTTAGTATGCTTGCTTATCATAGAAATGGCTCTTTACAGTAAGGCAGTAGCCTAGTGAGAACAGGGTGTTGGGGGGGGGGGGTCACCTTTTTTTCTCTTTTTCATCAAACCGCAGTTTTTGCAAGTTCCCGCAATTTCATCGCATAAAATTGCAAAAAATATCCAGCATATTCCATCGCATTTTTTAAGAAAACCTGCCGCAAAATCAAGGATTTTTGCCTGCAACAATCACAACAAAAGTTTTGACTCAAACTACCGGTAGCCATTGACTTTTTTGGCATTTTATGAATCACCAAGGACCATTGTTTCAGCTAAATATCTGTTCTACTGTTATACTGATCTCAGGGGGAGTAAATTAGTTGTGTATATTTATTTTTTTGGGTGAACTATCTCTTTAAAGCCTTGTTGTTGTTGTTTTTAGTTGAAGGAAGTTTAGTTAGCAGTGATGTTGTGTGTGTGTTGTAGGTTGGTGGAGCTGGCGCCTCAGTACTATCTAGGGAACCTTCCAGCCAGTGAAGGCCGAGATCTGCTGATGGGCCTCAGACAGAGTTTATTTCCTCCAGATGAGCAGGACACAAACCCTCAGGACCAAAGCCATGAAGAAGTGGGCAGTCAGGACAGCGCAGAGACCTGCAGCGTACAGTAGCTGAAACCCTCCCTGCACACAAACTCAAACCAGCAGCGGCGGTGTGCAGTAAACACCTCCAGACGATCGCTCTTCAGCAGCCTCAATCAGTCTCGCGTGAGATCTCATCAGGCCCAGATTTACTATTTCTGTAACTGACTTGCTAGGAAATATATATATTTATATATTTTTAAAAGTAAATGAAGACTTTTTTCTGGATGAAGTAAGGTAACGGAGTCCAGCAAACGCAATCTCAGCCTCCTGCAGCCGATCAGATGAAGCTCAAATCATGTCCACTCAAATGAGGAAGACTCTAGTCACATCAGTAATAAATAGTAGTCTGTCTTTGGACAATGTCTCTTGTAGAATAAATGAGTCACGGCTGTCTGTCAGCAGCATGGAAGCTTACTTCTGCCATGAAATAAAATATGTAGTTGTGAAAAATAAAGAATTGTCACAATTGCAAAATACATGAATTCTTAAACTCTCACAATTGCAAAATATAAACTTTGCAATTCTTTAAAAAAAAGTGAGATATTGAGATTTATAAAATGGATAGTTCCGGTGCTTGATTCTGATTGGCTGAGCCACGGTGGAAGCTGTTGTAAATTACTCTACAAACACACACCTTTGTTTACGTTTGTGTGTTGCTTGGCAACCACTTTGTTGCAACCACAACTTTTCCCTAGGTACTACATTGTTTGGTGGAAGGATACTGTTTTTATTAATATCATTACACTTTATTTGCTGTTTTATTTTGTGAAACCTTACTACATGTATGGAATAACCATTTTCTTAAAACAATAATGCCCCTGGAGCCGTGGTTTACAGTGTAACTGTTTCACGTCGTGCCTAACAAACACCCCTTAGCTATTATAAAATCACTGTAAACCACGGTTTCTTGGGTCAGAATTGCTGGATGTAAACTCATAATTCTGGATAGTGAATAAAAATAAGAATCGCGAGATCTGAATACCAGAATTTAGAGAAAATAAATTGTTGTGAGATGCAAACCCTCTCATTGATGGAAATAAGCTTCCATAGAATAGAGCATTTCTACACAGTATCAGCAGAAACATTTACTTTCGCATGATCCAGCAACTGAATCACCATGTGATTGTGTTAGCTCACACTAACACCGCATCCTGTAAAGACAGAGCGGCATCAAAACATGACATTTAACATTCTCGTCCAGAAGCTCTTTTATTTTATATTTGTGTCGTGCTCTTATAAACAATTGCATTTCTTCTTGTTTCATTTTGCCATCTGCGCGGATAGTCGGCAGTTCTCATTCACAGCTGTTATTTTCTTTTTTGTGTGTTTGTATTCATGCAGACTTTCTCCTCCTTTAAATTGTCACTCAATAACTGACATCCTCACTACGACATGCACTACAAATTATCGGCTTCAGCTCGTTCACACAGACGATGTTACTAGAGTCTGGGTTAATTGTTTACAATGAAGGTTTTTCCAGCATTGAAGCACAACAGTTTGAGCTTAAGAGTCTTGAAGCCGGTTCAAACTTAGAACCTTAACTGGACTCTTATTATTCTCCACACCAGCACACGATAACGCTGTTTAACACCGTGTCTACACCGGATGCGAATTTGTTATAATCAGTGATGCTGTCTACACTGGATGCGGCGCGTCGTGACAAATCCCAGTCAGAAAACTGCTGCTGCTTTCTATTTATGACGTATTGACACAAATTTCAAATGATTTTCAACCGGTCTCTTTGTCGCGTCCAGTGTGGACAGATTTTAGCTGCGTTGCGTTCGGTGTAGACACGGTGTTAGCGCGACTGCAGTTCTAAGAACAAACGTTCTTCCAATAATTCTAATCAAATGTTTGTTCAAAGTTAGCAGGCCTGTAATCATATTCTCAAAACGTTAATAATAAACATTATTTGTACAGGGTTCACAGAACTTTTTTTTTTTTTCATTAAACGCTGTCGTCAAACGTTTTTTAATATGTTATTGTTTTAGAAAGCAATCAAAAGTACCGATTATGTTTGCAAAATGATAAAATGTAATGTTCATATAACAATTAAAAAAATACTAGATTTTGAACATTCAGAAATAACATTATCATAACTTAATGTTATCAAAACGTTCTTAGATTTTTGTTAGCAGGGTTTGAGTCATTTAATTGATGTTCTGGACTTTCCAACACTTTATCTTTGACAAACAAACTTTCATCATAGTTCTTGATTCATATTCTGTGACACTGAGCGTGAGTGGAGCTGATGTCTAGTCGTTGATCAACACTGTGGATGTTCAGGGTTCAGTTTGTGTGAATCCTCTGATTGTGTTTTGTGGTTTTAGAGCTCGTCTGTTTTCTCCTTGTAGTTTGTTTTTGTACTTTTCTAAATGCAACATCTCTCTCTCTTTTGTGTGTCAACTCTTGAGTGTACAAATGTGATTTTAATACAGTGGAAAATTTTAACACTAATTAAAAGTTGTGGAGGTTTTGATTCACAGTGTCTGTTGAATTTATGCAGATCTGCTGATACCTGAACATTGGGAATGAATAGAGGAACATATGCAATGACATATTACTGGGACATGGTTTACCTGGCTTATATGACCAAATGAAAAACTTTATTCAAGCCTTCAAAAGATGAATCTCTATGATATGTCAGATGTTTGCTACAATCGAGCAAAACATGCTTTTAAATAATTATAAATCACTGCAAATAAAACAGGCTGATTAAAATGTTTCATCTCCACAAGAGAACGACTTCATGCCAAAGCAAGGAACTGCCAAGCTGTATCACAGCACTTTGGGTTTGTGAACATGGTCACTGTTATAACACAGCTCAGCACTGAGTCTCCAGCGCCATCAGCCCGGGTTAGGAGGAGGACGAGGATGGGACGTCTGGAGACGGGCTGATTTCGAGGCTATTTCTTGGATTTGGCCTCCAGTGGCTGCCCAATGTCTTTCCCACTGAGCCTCAACCTTTTGTGGCAGGTGAGATGAGGGTTAACCCATGAACGGGTTCAATACTTGGCCACAGCACTGTGGAAGAGCTGCTTACCGATGGCTCTCTCAATTTTGCCCATGACATGATTATTTGGGATCGCCTTCTCACTTTCATATTCGGCGATGATCTGAGGTTTCTTGTTGATTTTCTGTTGGAACAGAAACAAAGAGCATGATGTTTCTGAAGCAGCAGCAGTGTATGCATTTGTGTGTTTCAATACCCACAAACCAACCGTCCGCCTGGAATGGCTCGTTCCTACCATGGTATCATTAAACACATGAGTTGAGACTCAGTGTAGCTGTGATCCCGCTTACAGTGGCCAGGTCTTTCTGGGTCAGAGCCTTGTCTTGACGGCCTTTCTGGATGACTTTGACCACCTCCAGTGGCACACGCGGATGGTGGAGTCTTCGGTCTCGCGGTCCAGTTTGGATGTGTTCTTGGGTCACCAGGTGCTGCTTGTTCTGGCCCGCTGACCCTGACAACGACATCAACCTCCACTGATGCTAGAAAACACCGCTAAGTTAATGTGCAATATTCTAATGGTATGGAGAATATAGCAACAGCTGTCATGGTGGTCAAGTAAAAATAAAATCAATACGAAGTTTGAGTTTTTCTGAGAAAAAATAAAATAAAATAAAAAAGTAGTTCTGCAATAGATGGGGAAATGAATGCATAAAATGACTTCAAAATGTAAGCATATCTCACTGTGTTTGAATCCAACAAGATCAGTTTGAATATCCAGCAGAGGAACCACGTGTGATATTCACAGACATCTTAATTATTTTAATCAGCCTTGTATTGATCAATTCATAGTATACTGATTATACAATTTTCCTGTTTATAATCATGCATTTGGCAGACTTTTACATTTCATATTGGAGTTGATAGATTTTGTGAGCATAAATTGTAATTATTAAAGTATTAAAAGTTTTACTTTTTAAAAACTTTATTTTGTTTTTTCATTCGTGTATTTTTGGTTGACAACTTTACTCAGATTATACATTTGTAAGTGTAAAGTTGTCTAAGTAATAAATAAACGAAAAACATCAACTTCTCCCTTCAGCATATTCACCTCTCTCACATACATGTACTCCACTGACCCCACACAAAACACATATAATATATTTAATGATATACACTGAGAACTCTTGCACAATAACTTGTTTGAACAACCACACAATTCACTATGTCTTACTATGTCTCTGTTCGTGGCAAATCTTTGTATCCTTCTATATTAATACACATAATATTTATCATGTTTTACAGTATCCTACACATCTGCAGTCCAAACCTGATCCAGAACAGTTCTGCCGTGATGGGGGGTTTGAATATTCTCTCTTACACTTCACCTAGAGAACCACATAAGTCATACAGTGGAGCATGGAGGTATAGTGAGAGCATGTCTTTAGATAGATATTGATTGGTTTTTTGTGTTTTTAAATCATATATGCATGTATATGTATGTTGTCTAATCTAAATATGTATGTGAATCTCAAAGAACAACAAGATGAACTGTAGTTTCTTGGGAACCACTAAAGTGATGAGAATATTGTTGTTATTTATCTATGTGTGTTTTGTAACTTGCTGTGTACACTACACTTTTGTTAATTTTTTTTTTCTACAATCCTACAGGTTACTTCATCTTAAAATGAATGAATGAAGGTACAAGAATGCAATCATCAGTCTTTTTTTTCAGTCCTTGTTCTGTAGTTTTATGTATAAAACAAAAAAAACGAATTATATATTTAAATATTTGATAGAATATTCCACCCCAGAGAGAGGGACTGGATTGTGGTCTGTTCATGCTGATGGTAAGCTGTGAACTACAGATTCTGAGCAGTTATGGTGATGGCAAAGGTTTAGTTTAGTTTACATGCAGTATTTAGATGAATACGGTCTAGTGTTATCTGTATGGTACAGTAAATTGGTGTCAGTAAATTTCAATATTTGAATTTTCTCAATGGTATTTGCTGTCTGTTTCAGTATGCACTCTATATAGCCCTGGACTGGACATTTGACTTTAGCCAGGTGATGACCTCAAATTTTCTTTTGGAAGGTTCTCCTTTTTTATATATTAATCTTTTTCAGAAGTTTTTTCAAATGCATTCTCAGTTTTTTTTTTTTTTTTTTTTATCTGTTAGGATGACATCCCTCAGCTCTGAAGGTGGTTTGCTCTTCATGTCACATCCAAGGTACATACAACTGGTTAATGAAATGAAATGGATTCTTCTGCATTCAAACTACCCAGACACACTAAATGTTTCCTCCTAGAATGTTAAGCAGTAACAAAACTTTGGAGAGGCCATAATGTTGAATGTTTAGAAATGTGTTGAATGCTTTGAGTGGTTGGAAATACTAAAAAGATGCTCTACAAATGGTCCATTAACCTAACCTTTGAGTCTGTGTTTAGGTTGTCAGAGTCCACCATCACCAAACAGCCAGCAAGTACGGAAACTGTGATGGGTCAAGACGACAGTGATAAGGTAAAAACTTATTTTGTTTTTTGAAAATAATTATAGTAATTTTAGATTTACCCCACAAACACAGTTTATTTTGTACTTTCAACAGAAGATCGAAGAGGAAGTTCGGAGAGGAACATAAGGGACATTGGTGTAGCAAGGTGCTGGGTTCAGAGCCACTGTGAGCTGTTCCATGGAGAGGTGAAAGAGCCTGAATTTCTCCAGATTGACGAAGAAAAACAGTCTAATATAATCAAAGACTACCTGAAAGGAGAGACTGAGAAAGCAAGGGATGCCTGTGTGTTTGTCTTTGACAATCGCGAGGATATGGAAACATTCTTATTAAAATGTGTTGAACAGGGGCTGAAATTCAATACCATGTTTCTGGGAGTTATTTAATTTATAATAATTTATTTACTCTACATTGTTGAATATTATTGTTTTGTGAAATAAATATAACAATACCCAGTGAAACAAGGGATGTCTTTTTATTGATCTTTATGCATCCGTAGGACTTGGACACATTTTTATATATATTTGTGTTGATGGAAAAAGGCCCAAAAGTCAATGCCATGTTACTTACATAATCTATCAAAGCAACCAATGACTTAAGCCTATGTATGTGTAGCTTAGTCTATATAGAGAACAGTCAATCCTATCATGCAAATGTAGTTGCTCTTTTTTGCGAGGTGATAAACTTTTTTTTCCATGCACATATAAAAAATAGTGTGTAGATAATAATTGTTCTTGTATATAATTAAAAGGAAAATAAAAATATTTAAAACAAAATTATATAAGTATATGAATTTGCCAAAGTCAGGAACATTTTTTTTATTTAAAATGAAATAAATATGAAAAATAAACACATTTTAAAAAATAAATAAAGAGGGGAGGATCCCAGTTATTGCATAACACCCATATTCATCCTTAAAATAGTGATATGATCACTAACGTTCCCACCTTATAAGTGAAACATATTTTTAGAGAATTAGATAAATAAAAACGCCTTAAACAAAATTGTCTACTTAACTTTGATATTGTCTAAGGTATGTTACAATCGATCATAAAATATATGAATTTGTCATTACATAATCGAACAGCAAAAGGTATAAATATTTTATTAATTTGCCTAAGTATAATCAACCAATGCAGGCGTTTTACCAGCTGTTTGGATGAATTTACTTCCATACATTAGAGATGTGACCTAATTTGTACTATTTACATTTATTTAATACAAGTTATTTAACCTGTATTAGTAAAACGAAAGATTAACATTATTTAATTTAATCCCCGAAACAATATACTTACGCCATATTGATTCAATTTTGTTTACGTCTTAAAATTGTACTTTGACAAAATGTTAATAAAAAAAAAAGAAAAAAAAGAAAAAAGAAAAAAAAAAACATACTTCCGCCAATTTTGCAGATGCGCACAACACATGGGCGGTCACCTGGCATCACCCGATGACGTATTTTTACGTATGGCATAGGCGCGGCGTCTGACGTCACACTTGGATGTGGGCGGGGTTGGATGTCCACCGCAAGCTGCAGCGAGACGCTCCTCAATGTTGCTTGTTATTACTGTGTAGTTTTAAATGAAACTTTTCATTTTTACCTTTATTTTATGTGAGGCAAGAGTGATTAGAAATTTAAGAATTAAACTATTGCATTTAAACAGTTCTGCTCACGTAAAGGTTTCTATTTGGATGAGGGTAAACCTCTATGTAACTACACTTTACTCGGCAGCAAGTTTACGAACTATGTCCTGCCTTACGAACAACTGTTGCAACCAAATGTGTAGATTTAGTTACAAACTAGCTAGTGGTTACTAAAGCCTTGTGGTCTTAACGTTCTAATTTAAGAACTTACGAATGGCTGGTGCAAGCCTACCCAAGTCTCAAGGAGAGGAACTTAAAAGCACTGTGAGAAACTGCCCCCCCCCCCAAAAAAAACTCACAACTCCTCAAATCAAGCAATTCTTTATTTGAGGTGGAGCAGACTGAAAAGCTTTCAAAACACAGTTTGAGCAAACAGGGAAACCATGCCATAGGATTAACACCAAATTGAAAAGATCTCCAGTAAGTGTTAAGCAAATGTCCACTTCAGTAACCACATCCGTGACTATTCTCTTGACTTCTTCCCCAGCCTCTTCCACTTCCCTGTCCCTGACCGCTTACATAGCCATGGCCCTGGCCCTGGCCCTAGCCCTAGCCCTGGACCAGACCACATCCCTGGCCTTGTCCCTGACCCTGTCCTTTTCCTTGACCCTGAACGCTTCCAGAGCCTGACCCTGACCCCTACCCTGGCCTTGTCCCTGACCCCGGCTCTGTCCGCTTGCATGGCCCTGACCGCTTCCCTGGCCCGGACCCTGGCCCTGGCCGCTTCCCTGGCCTTGTCCCTGTCCCTGACTGCTTCCCTGTCCCTGACCACTTCCCTGTCCCTGTCCTTGGCCCTGACCACTTCCCTGGCCCTGACCACTTCCTTGGCCCCGACCCTGACCGCTTCCCTGGCCTTGGCCCTGTCCCTGGCCGCTTCCCCGGCCGCTTCCCTGGCCTTGTCCCTGGCCCTGGCCGCTTCCCTGGCCTTGTCCCTGGCCCTGGCCGCTTCCCTGGCCTTGTCCCTGGCCCTGGACCTGGCCGCTACCCTGGCCCTGGCCCTGTCCCTGACCGCTTCCCTGGCCCTGGCCCAGGCCGCTTCCCTGGCCCTGGCCCTGTCCCTGACCGCTTCCCTGACCCTGTCCCTGTCCGCTTCCCTGACCCTGTCCCTGTCCCTGACCGCTTCCCTGGCCTTGTCCCTGGCCCTGGCCGCTTCCCTGGCCTTGTCCCTGGCCCTGGCCGCTTCCCTGGCCTTGTCCCTGGCCCTGGCCGCTTCCCTGGCCCTGGCCGCTACCCTGGCCCTGGCCCTGTCCCTGACCGCTTCCCTGGCCCTGGCCCTGGCCCAGGCCGCTTCCCTGGCCCTGGCCCTGTCCCTGACCGCTTCCCTGACCCTGTCCCTGTCCCTGACCCCTTCCCTGGCCTTGGCCCTGGCCCTGGCCGCTACCCTGGCCCTGTCCCTGTCCCTGACCGCTTCCCTGGCCCTGGCCCAGGCCGCTTCCCTGGCCCTGGCCCTGGCCCTGTCCCTGACCGCTTCCCTGACCCTGTCCCTGTCCCTGACCGCTTCCCTGGCCTTGTCCCTGGCCCTGGCCGCTTCCCTGGCCTTGTCCCTGGCCCTGGCCGCTTCCCTGGCCTTGTCCCTGGCCCTGGCCGCTACCCTGGCCCTGGCCCTGTCCCTGACCGCTTCCCTGGCCCTGGCCCTGGCCGCTTCCCTGGCCCTGTCCCTGACCGCTTCCCTGTCCCTGTCCCTGACCGCTTCCCTGACCCTGTCCCTGACCGCTTCCCTGGCCCTGACCCTGACCCAGGCCGCTTCCCTGGCCGCTTCCCTGTCCCTGGCCCTGACCCTGTCCCTGGCCCAGGCCGCTTCCCTGGCCCTGTCCCTGGCCCAGGCCGCTTCCCTGGCCCTCTCCCTGGCCCAGGCCGCTTCCATGGCCCTGTCCCTGGCCCAGGCCGCTTCCCTGGCCCTGTCCCTGGCCCAGGCCGCTTCCCTTTCCCTGGCCCTGGCCCTGGCCCTGACCCAGGCCCTGACCCAGGCCGCTTGCCTGGCCCTGGCCGCTTGCCTGGCCCTGGCCCTGACTCTGACCCAGGCCGCTTCCCTGACCCTGACCCAGGCCGCTTCCCTGGCCCTGGCCCTGGCCCAGGCCGCTTCCCTGGCCCTGGCCCTGGCCCAGGCCGCTTCCCTGGCCCTGGCCGCTTCCCTGGCCCTGACCCTGACCCTGACCCAGGCCCTGACCCTGACCCAGGCCGCTTCCCTGGCCCTGGCCCTGACCCAGGCCGCTTCCCTGGCCCTGACCGCTTCCATGGCCCTGGCCGCTTCCCTGGCCCTGGCCCTGGCCGCTTCCCTGGCCCTGGCCGCTTCCCTGGCCCTGGCCCTGACCCAGGCCGCTTCCCTGGCCCTGGCCCTGGCCCTGACCGCTTCCCTGGCCCTGGCCGCTTCCCTGGCCCTGACTCAGGCCGCTTCCCTGGCCCTGACCCAGGCCGCAGAATTAAACTATTGCATTTAAACAGTTCTGCTCACGTAAAGGTTTCTATTTGGATGAGGGTAAACCTCTATGTAACTACACTTTACTCGGCAGCAAGTTTACGAACTATGTCCTGCCTTACGAACAACTGTTGCAACCAAATGTGTAGATTTAGTTACAAACTAGCTAGTGGTTACTAAAGCCTTGTGGTCTTAACGTTCTAATTTAAGAACTTACGAATGGCTGGTGCAAGCCTACCCAAGTCTCAAGGAGAGGAACTTAAAAGCACTGTGAGAAACTGCCCCCCCCCCAAAAAAAACTCACAACTCCTCAAATCAAGCAATTCTTTATTTGAGGTGGAGCAGACTGAAAAGCTTTCAAAACACAGTTTGAGCAAACAGGGAAACCATGCCATAGGATTAACACCAAATTGAAAAGATCTCCAGTAAGTGTTAAGCAAATGTCCACTTCAGTAACCACATCCGTGACTATTCTCTTGACTTCTTCCCCAGCCTCTTCCACTTCCCTGTCCCTGACCGCTTACATAGCCATGGCCCTGGCCCTGGCCCTAGCCCTAGCCCTGGACCAGACCACATCCCTGGCCTTGTCCCTGACCCTGTCCTTTTCCTTGACCCTGAACGCTTCCAGAGCCTGACCCCTACCCTGGCCTTGTCCCTGACCCCGGCTCTGTCCGCTTGCATGGCCCTGACCGCTTCCCTGGCCCGGACCCTGGCCCTGGCCACTTCCCTGGCCTTGTCCCTGTCCCTGACTGCTTCCCTGTCCCTGACCACTTCCCTGTCCCT